>NC_134833.1:2053294-2131094 GCF_004210375.1 Tachypleus tridentatus | reverse complement strand
ATTCATTTAATTTTACAATTCCATTTTGAATATTATGATTTATGAGCACTTCTGTAGTAAAAAGACCTATTACACACCATTCCTGAGAGTGATGAAGTTTTTGGTGGCATCATACTGTCTGCAGTATACCATAGAATATCAGTCTACATTTAATGACATTTCAATATAATGTACTCAACCCTCTTTGTATCTGTAAAAATGAAGGTATTAGTTTAATATTGTGTTATATCTGTGTGAGTGCATTAATGTCACATAGAAATTTTCTTTCTACACACAGTGGTTTACTAAGAAGAAAGGCCTTGTGGTTGGAATGTCATCTGCAGGATTTGGACTTGCCCCATTAATTCTGAACCCAATCCAAACCGAGTTCATTAATCCTCTGAATTTGCCTCCAGATAAATATGGGTAAACTATAGATACATAAGCAAGAGGAAGAATTGTGTATTAGTATTCAAAGATTTTAAAGACCAAAGGCAAGAGTAAAGGTTTAATTAAGATTAACAATTATGATAAATAGAAAAAACAAAAGTGAAATGAATTGATGTGTACTTGGTAAGAATATTGAAGTTTTGACATGCAATTTACAGAACTAAATATAAAATTAATTAGAAATGGTTTGGTTGGTTATTAATAGTAATTTAATAGTAATGTGATAAAATGTTAGGAAATCATGACTGTAATAAGTATTTATCGAGTGATTTGAGTAAGGACAAATATTTAAAGACACTGTTTTAAAGGATAAGCTTGTGTAAGTATGCATGTTTTAAAGGGATGTGTGTTTGCTATAATTTCTTATATATTAATTTTCAGTTCTTAGAATGTACATTGTTTTGTGATTGTATTGTTTATTTTTTAAGGTACTTTACAGATTCAGATCTGTTAGACCAAGTTGTCATCACGTTCCCTCTATTAGGAGGGATTTACTTGGTATTGCAGCTGGTTGCCTGCATTTTCCTGGTTAACCCTCCCATTAAGAAAAATCCTGACATTAATGTAAGTTATATGAAACCTCAGTGGATAAGAATGACTACATTCTATCATATAGTATATTGTTTAAAATTTTTCTGTTTTTATTTTAATAGGATCATTTTAAATGTCTGTTACGATGATGAGTTGTATAATGAAAACTTTAATTTTCTATAGTTATTTCTTAGGTGTTTTCAGTTATTTAATCTTGTCTAAATTTGAGGAATGAAGCTATTAGCAATTTGTTTTTTTAATTAAAGAGAAGTTGATTTAATTGTCTGTTTAAATTAAGTAAATAACTGACAGAACAAATGATTTGCTATCAGTGATACAAGAACTAATAATGTGTAATGTGTTAAAGGTACTAGCAGTTATACAGACTTTATAGGTTAATATCTAATTATTATTATTAAATTCTACTGTTTGAGGAATGGTACAAGAAGGCTGGTATGTAATGATTATTAAATTCTACTGTTTGAGGAATGATTGAATAAGTTAATGGTATTAATTTTGAGCTTGTTAAGAAAAAATTAGAACAAGTGTGTTTACCAGAAGACAATCTTGTCTTACAAATGTTTTGATATTATTTGAATAGGTTACTTGTGTAGATGAGGGTAAAGGTGTAGATATGGTTCATATGGATTTTCAGAAAGCATTTGACCAGATGCCACATAATGTTAGTGAGTGAAAATGTAAGATCTCTGCAAGACATAGTGTCAGTGTAACTGAACTACAGTTTCTAGTGGGAATGAACATGGAGATCCATTTCTCTAGAGAAGATACCAGTCCATTGGTGGTGAAGCCCCGTGTACATTTCATACAACTGGGTAAACTTTAAAAGTAGGTAAAGTGTCTTACTTTAGGACACAACATGGCATTGGCTAACAATTATCTGACCAAAGATTCAAAACACAATCAAAGAGCCATGCTTCTAGATTAAAGGCTTTTCTGTAGGTGTAGGTGATAAGTTGGTTCATTGAATAGCAAACTAGCTGGATGGAAGAAAATTATTATAAAAGTGGGATATCTTGGGGCTTATTGTTGGACCTTTGCTCTTTGTGATTTTCATCTATGATACAGATGAAATAATGGTTAATGAATTATTTAAAGTTGTTGATAAAATTAGGTTTAAATATTGCTGGCTATGAGGAGGAGAGTACTGTTGCTTTACAAAAGGAGTTGGATTAGTTAGTGAGCTGGGAAAATGTTACATAGCTTTGAATGATAGTAAATGCAAAGTAATGCTTGTGTTATCATAATTTCAATTATAAATTTGCTGTGAATAACATTAAGTTTGTTATGGAAGTAAAGGATCTTGGTATTCTGGTCAATCAATTTCATAACCATTCAGGCAATATGCTGTAGGTGTGAAGCAAAACTTTGTCTCTGATTAAATAGAAACAATTTTGTTATCAGATTGTTTATTTCTAGTCTTAACAAAATATTTATTCATAATCAAATTTAGGTTGAGGAAAATGAGCAGAAGTTGAAGATTATTGTAATACAGGAAGATGGAAGTGAGAAGATGAAGGATGATTTAAGTCAAGAAGATGGAAGAAAAGAACTTGAAAACAAGGAAAACAAAGATGCAGGAGAGGACAATTTTTCAGTTATGTTAATGTTTAAAACAAGAGAGTTTTATATTCTCACGTTTACCATGGCTTTATCTTTCCAGAGTATCCTGTTTATGATAGCTATGACCAAGGTAAAGTATGTCTGGGAATATGTTAGTAAACAGTTAAGATAGTAAGGTTACGTCTGCTGTTGTTGAAATAGCCCAGTTAAGATGGTATATTATACATATGGAGAAGCAATATAGAGGAATGGTTGTTTCAACCTTCTTTGGTCATCTTCAGGTTCATGATGATCAAAGAAGGTTGAAACGCTGTTTACCCCTCTACATAGTGCTTTCTACCCATACCAGCTGTTTTTATATATACATATTTTCTCTACAAGTGGATTTTCTCATCATCTCGGATAGTAAGGTTGTCTTTGGCGTTGAAATAATCTGTTACGATAGTGACGTTATGTCTTTAAATAACCATAGTTATGTTTTTATAACTTCATATTGTAATTAAATGTGTTTTGTATCCTCTATTATACCACAAATTTGTTTTTTGTAGAAAATGCACTTGTCTTAGGCCTTAGAATAGTCAAACCTTTAAGTAGAGGCTACTCTTTATGAATATAATATAATGTTTCAGGACAACATGGGACATTTTTGTCTGTTTTAGCTGTTTCCTACTTTAACTAAATTATCTTAAGAGAATGTAAAGCTAGCCCTTATTCATATACTTATGAAGCATTTCTTACACTTACTTATATATGTGTACTGCCTCTACAACATCTGGAGGCAATCCATTCCAAATACAAACCACCCAGATGTCTTAGTTGGAGATGTCTCCTAACCTGCCAAAATGTATACTTAGTGTTAGTTATACTGTTCTCACTGTTCAATATGTAGAAAGATAATGCAACAACACTCAGTTCCTTTACAGTCTAAAACACACCCCTCCATCCTCTCCCATTTCTTCAAGAAAATGCAATGAGATATTTCAGCTTCTCCTCATGTGATAACCCCTTCATTTTGGGAACCCTTCTCTGAAACTTTTTCAACAATTCAATATGTTTCCTGAGGTAAAGAACCTAAAACTGAACACTATATTCTAAATGTGGCCTAACCAGTGACCTATACAATGAAATTATAACTTCAGACTTGTATTCAGTATTTCTGTAGGTACAATCTAAAATTCTATTTGTCTTACCACTATCAACATCACACTGCTTATTATAGTTTGCAAATAATTTATTAACTGTTCCTTCATTGATGTCAATTGCATAGAGCAAAGGTCCTAAGACTGAGATTTGATGTACTCCACTTGTGATGTTTATCCATTCTGACTGAGCTCCATTTGTAACAACGTTCTCCTTTCTTCCATCAAGCCACTCTTCTATCCAGTTCCTTATCTCCCAAACCTATAGAGAATTTTTTTACAAGCTGATTTTATGGCTCCTTGTTAAATGCTTTTTGAAAATCCAGATACACCAAATCGATACCATTACCTTCATTTTTACATAGTATCTTTTGTAAGATTTTTCCATTAATGAAATAACTTTGATTATCTAATGAAGTTCTAAATTTTGTTAAATTACTTTGTAAAATGTTTTAACTCACTTCCCACAACTGATGCAAGACTAACAGGCTTTTAATTACAAGGACAGGTTTTATCACTTCCCTTAACTGTAACTTGTTTGGTTTAGTTTAGTTAAGGCTAAAATTTACCATACTATTAACAGATGTGCTTGTACTGTAATTCTATGACCTAACGTTAGGCCTTTTACTGAACTGTGAAGTTTTTATTATGGTATTCTACAAAATGTATTTCCCTTTCACTTACACCCATTGAACTGAAGTTCATGTGCATTTAGTTAGTAAAGTATGTAACTATTTTCAGGACAGACAAAACTGAGTATTGTTTTGTTATATTGTCTGTTTTTATATTCTGTACTTACCTAAACATTCTCTGGTTTCAGTCATGTTTTAATAGCACATTTGTATGTTTAAGAGTTTTTGTGACAAACTGTCATAACTAGTGCTTTGTTTTGTATAATGTGTATTAAAGAGCATACTTTTGTGTGTGTGTGTGTATAAAATTACCATTATATTATTTTTAAGCTTTTCATTAATAAAGAAGAAATGGTTTGTGTCACTCTTGTTTCAGGCATATGGACAAACCTATATTAAGGATGATTTCTTTTTGTCAGTTGTGACAGCCTTAACTGGTGTTACTAATAGTGTGAGCCAACCTATATGGGGATTACTACTGGACAAAACCTCTTACAAGGTACGCTTGTATTTTTTTACCACCCTCTTAATTAACGCACTGTTTAGGATTGTTTCTTAATATTTCTATTTGTCTGAGAAAATGTTTTATTTTCACAGGTGCTAGATTGAATTCAATGAAGTTTTGGGTGTTTGGAAAATGTTGTTCAGTTTTAAATATACTGAGAAATTATCATGAAATGTAATTTGTCTTTAAATTAAAAAACTTTAATATAGTCTAGGTTTGTGAAGTATCGTAATAAAAAAAAAATTTGAGAAAATATCAATTTCTACAATAGAGGTCAAGTTTAAGGTGGTGACAAGAGTAGTAGTTAACTTCAGGCAAGTTTCCTTTGTCTAGTTGCACCATGTTTGTTCTTTTGTAGTCTGAACATTTGTTAATAACAGTGGTAAACTTTACATATCTAATGTTATGCTCAGTGTAAAGAACTGACCCATCCATACAGAGGACCCAAACAGAAACTAATGGAATTATAATATGGATGGTAATTTTGTTTATTCACGTGTTATTAGTGACCCACTAACTCACAGATAAATTCAATTTAAAAGTAACAATTTAACAAAGAGATGGAGTCTCTTATTTAATTCTATGGCTCAGCTAGTATGTATTAAAATATAACTATCTGTTGTTTCCATTTCAGGATTGTATGGCCAGTGTAAATGCTCTTCTAACTGCATTTATGTTAACCTTCTACGCTACACCATATGGCTACAAGATAATGTTTACAGTTTGGGTTTTAGCAATCGAGTTTGTTATGTCAGCAGTCTTTGTATTGATTCCTGCAGCATGTGCCAAGGTGTATGGGGCAAAGCATTCTGGGACCTCAGTGGGTTTTGTTTTCATTTTTCCAGTGAGTACAGCAGTATTTTGTGATGATGAGAAACCCATTTGAAGTAAAATATATTCTCAAGACAAGTGGTGTGGGTATTAAAACTTTAATATAATGTACAGAATTGTTTCGACCTTCTTAGGTCATCTTCAAGTTAACAAAATTTAGTTTACAACTGACTTGCTGGGCACATGTGTTAAGGTTGAGTGTAAATGGGTATGTGAAATTATTTACACTGTCTTTGCTAAGATGTGCCCAGCAACAGTCAGTTGTTAACTTGAAGATGTCCTAAGAAGGTCGAAACATTGTTCTGTATGCTATATTAGTTTTATTACCCATACCGGTCATCTTCAGAATACAGAAAACAGTATTGTGGATGTTTTACTTTTTTTTTCTTTTATATTATTATTTTATTGAATTTAAGAAAGTTAGTAAGGAAGATACCATTATGAACTAATTTAATGTAACATATTTGAGGCAGCAAGGGTCATATTGGTTCATCTTGACTCTCACAATATCCAAGGGCAATCCATTCCAAAGCCGACAACCTTATTACAAAAGTAAAAACTGTTTTAGCTGAAGAAGACTCCCTAGGTCTACTGTTATGTTAAATATGAAAAAAGATGATACATCAACATTATCAATTCCCTTTACAATCTTAAACACCTCAATCAAATCTTCCTATTGATTCTTCTTTCACTGTATTTGTCAGAAATACTGATGTAGTAGTTTCAGTTAGAAATGTACTTATCCAAATTGAATTAGTGTTAAAATTTGCATACCTTTCCAAGTGAAGGTTGAGGGCTGTAAGCCAGCATATCTGAACTCAACAAATTATATGCAGAAAAGATCTGTACCGTAATACAACAAACACCGTGAAATATTAGTACATTTACAAAATGAACTGTAAAGATGGGTTGTTCATTGTGCCTAATTTAACTTTGGTAGTAGTTGATGACAATTTCAACTTAATACCTGGTACTTTGGTAATAGATGATGAGTATTTCAACCTAACATCCCATACTTTGGTAACAGTTGAGGACTATTTCAACCTAACGTCCGATACTTTGGTAACAGTTGAGGACTATGTTAACTTAATGATTAACATATTAATTTACTTATTGTGATACTTTGGACAATAATGTATTCCTGCCATGATAACATTGATATGCTGCATGGACAGAAGAGAAATGTTTGAATCTATGAACAACTTCAGAACTTTCTGATATGCTGTTGCTATACCTGCCTTGAAGTTGACTGATGTCAGTGTCAGTTATCAGCAACATTATCAGTATGCTGTAATAGTTTAAATGTCTGTTATTACAAAACACTCTATAAGAGGTTATTGGCATATTTTATGGTTTATAATTTTGTTAAAATAATACTATAATTTAATTTACCACTCCTGTAGTTTTGATGTTTAGTTACCTAATTTGTTTGTTTAATGAACTATAAAATTATAATTTGTTTTTGTTCTTGAACATAGATAGATAATTAGTTTGACTTGTTTGTAAACTCTGAGATTTAGTACAAATTTTGTTTTGTATTCCTTCATTTGGCTAAAGTTGGTATTACTGTCTCTCAAGTATGAGATATATTATATTACCTGAGTTTTATTTTGTCTTGTGGTTCATACAGCATCTGATTTTTTATTTTTTCTTCACATGTGAATGTTATTTGTTTTTATTTCAGTCAATGTCTTGTGTTTTGGGAGCTTTAGCAATTCAGTATATTCAAGACAGTTTTGGGTGGTTTGGATCTTTTGGCTTTATTTCGAGTCTTACTTTCATGGGTAAGGACCTTTTATTATGATTAAAATTAGTTGGAATGTGTTTAACATCCACGGGTAAGACCTTTTTATGGATGGCAATTAGATGGCTGTATATATTATATGGTATATGTTTAACATTTACAGGTAAGTACACTAACATTACTTTAGTCAACCCTAAAGACTGTATTAGTCATCTGTATGTCTTGTCTGGTATGTGTTTAACAATTAACATGTACAACTAAGAATGGTAACATTACTTTAGTCAACCCTAGACTGTATTAGTCGTATGTATTTTAAAAATGAACATCTACAACTAAGTTAACTAACATAACTAATACAGTCTGTAATGTTAACTAATCTGTATGTGCCACATGGAATGTGTTTAACATTTATTAAACACCACTAAATTTCCTAATATTACTTTAGTCAACACTAGAGACTCTATTAGTCATCTGTTTGTCTTTTCTTGTATGTTTAGACTCGAACATTCTTGGCTGTCCTAATATTTCTTTGTTATGAAAATGTTAGCTTAGTTTTGAGACTCAAATATTCTTAGTAGTTGTGTAGACACATACTTTCAGGTGCTTAAAGTAGAACACTTATCTTAAGACTTTACATTGTATAAAAGCTGGTAGAAAATCTTCTGACTTCCATTCTTTATATATATTGTGGCTTAGCATACATTCAGTTTAGTAAATGTGTGTTTAGATACTTTTGTTATGTGTGTGGAATGAGGGATGCTCCTGTGAGTTTGGTAAATGTGATTTTTATTCGGGGACTTTTGCATTTCCTAAGAGATATATCTCCTCGCCTCAATCATTTCTCTTTGGTAAGAGAGATGTCTTTAGACTGCTGGGTATGTGTGTAATGGGTTTCTGTCCTATAATTATTTTAACATCTATGTTTATTTCAGTTTAATATATATTTAGAATGTGTTTTAAAGCTTATATCTTTGAAGGTTACATGTTTTGGATTCATCTGAGATGTATCTTTAGTCTCTTTTGTAGAGGATGTTTTATTATACTTGTGAGTTTTGTTTGTTTTACATCTTAGTTCATTTTAGAAATACTTGTTTCTGTTATTACTTAATTGTATAACTAGTGGTTGTAAAATGAATGAGGAGTCATAAATAAAAGAACTTTGTAATATGTTGAGAAAGCTTACTAGTTGAGGTACCATTTTAAATTAAGGCTTATAATAAGTTTCAGTTTAATGTAAATGAATTTAGAATTGGAGAATTGAGATTGGCCACGTGAGAAAATCACAAGACCCTGTTGTTAAATTTTTCACGATACTTCCCTCACCAATAGTATATAAAGTAAATATGTAGATCTTTATATTTGTTACAAAATTTAAAGATTTGTGAAACATGAAGTGACATTCACTTGTGAAGAAGTAATGTAGTTTGATTTTAGTATACAGTGTTGTAGTGCAATAGTTTGATCTCTACTATTCAACAGTGAAAATTTGTCTGTAGGATGAAGTAGTCCCCTATATGACTTATCTTGTGTTTCCATTTCGTGGTGCTTTTTTTTTTATTGTTATTTGAAAAGCTTATTTTTGTGGTTAGTCTCTTTCAAGAATTGACTTTGTCTACCTGTGTAACATATGATGGCTGGTTGAAAAGAGGGCTGGAAGAAACAACTTTTATGACATTCTTTTCTCTTCAGTACATTCTTTACTATATTACACTTCACACATAAATAGGTGAAGGAATATTTTCACTTCTGTAAAAATATGTTTCAGTGTATTTGCGTTTTTTAAAGACCATCCATGTTTTGCATTTATGACAAATCTTACAGAAATTTGATTTAATTACAATCCTGCTACGTAATACATTACTTTTCATAGTTCCTTAATTTTGCATTTTGTGTAGACTCATACAATAATTTGACACACGCACACACTGTATGTATGTGATATCTTTCAGTCCTGTTCACTTTGTACAATAGTCAGTCAGATATTAGTTCCGTGTATATGTTTCTTTGATACAGGTTGTGTACTATTTATATGGTGACTAGCCAGATATTTTTTTTGCTACATCTTGTCATCTCTGATTTTCTATTCGTGCAACAATAGTTTCTACACTTCCATTTATATTATTTATATATTAATATGCACTTACATTTGTATAATTAACTAAAACATTTTTTTCATTATAGCTTTTATAGCGACCCTGTTCTTCCCAGAAAGAGAGAAAGTGAAAAAAGTACAAGGAGAGCTGAGAGAGCCAAAACAGTGATAGTTAGAAATGTCACTTTAGTTTCAATCACTTGTACTAATAACCAAGTGCAAGTTTTCATTAACATTAGCCCGGAGTAGTGAATATGTAACTTTTTATAAACTGTACTGTTGTATGTATAACTACTGCTGCTGAACCTTGTGAAATGTAATTACTGTAAGCTTCCTACGTAATGTGATTGTGAGACAGTTGGAATGATTTTTATGGGCCTAAATTCAATTTCTGAGCTGTGTAAAACTTTTGTCTCATTGTATTGCACAATAGTGAAGATAAGAGTATTAAAAATGTACCCGTGATAGTTGGAACTGTCATAACGTCTATGGTGTGTAGTTGTGTAGTCTAAATTATTGTATATTTATTTTGATGTGCGTTTATTCGTGCATGATGAGACTAGTCGTAAGACAATAGTGACTTCATATAACACAGGATCACCTCAGGCCTAAAGTTTTACTTGTTTTGAAAGTTCTGCTGTTTCAAACTGTTAAGAACATGCAAACAAAAAGCTGTGAGAAATTTGACCCTAAAGCCAACTGCTGTTTTAATGAACATGCAGTATTACACTTTGATTGAAGAAAGTGTATTCATATAGTTACATTCTTTTCAGCTCACCCACTTCCTCAAATCTTGTGTAGTTTTACGTGAAAATTATTACTTGGAGATCACGTGGTAAACGCCACACGTGATCGTGTTATCAGACCTTCACGTGATCGTGTTATCAGACCTTCACGTGATCGTGTTATCAGACCTTCACGTGATCGTGTTATCAGACCTTTACGTGACTAGATCACTCACGTCAACATGTCTATTAGAACTTTTGTTGTCCATCTCTAAACAAAGTTTTATATCCAGTGTTTCTTCTAAATGGATCTTTGTATGGTAGTTAACCTGGTAGTTAATCAGTTTCTTCTAAATGGATCTTTGTATGGTAGTTAACCTGGTAGTTAATCAGTTTATCAGATATCAGAAGGTTGGCAATACTACCTATTTGACAATACTACCTATTTAATGTCAGTTTCTAACAATTCCTAAGATCAACACACTTACCTGCTTTAGATTCGTTGTGTTATCAGAAGGTTGACAATACTACCTACTTAATGACATAATGTTTAAGTGCTATTTACATCGTTTCTAATAAGCGCTGAAACTAAATAGAAGGCCGCATCTTTGTTTGTTAGTGAGTGTAATAAGCTTTCAATGGAACAAACACCATGGTAATTTCTAACCGAGCTTCTAACACTAATAAAATGTAAATCTGTTTATTTATAAAAATTGTTACTTTCTTGATGCATTTGTAAAGAAAAATCTAAACATTTCTCTGAAGAGGTGCTTAGATATTAGTTTACTATGGTCGTGATGAAATATTTTAAAATGTATTCTCAACGTAATTAAAGTTGACGAATAGGCCAGAATAATCAAAACCAGTTAATAGTTATTTAAATTATTTCATTTCAGTTTGTGTTATTATAAACGTATAATTTTACATAAAATATACAATTAGAAAAAAAACTATCTTCACGTTTCTTCATCTCCATACATTTTGAAACATTTCAGAGTAGCGTTCCTTTATAAAACATTAAATTATACCACGTGTCCTTGAAAGGGTTTAGATTAGCGTTCCTTTATAAAACATTAAATTATACCACGTGTCCTTGAGAGGGTTTAGATTAGCGTTCCTTTATAAAACAAATTATACCACGTGTCCTTGAAAGGGTTTAGATTAGCGTTCCTTTATAAAACATTAAATTATACCACGTGTCCTTGAGAGGGTTTAGATTAGCGTTCCTTTATAAAACAAATTATACCACGTGTCCTTGAGAGGGTTTAGATTAGCGTTCCTTTATAAAACATTAAATTATACCACGTGTCCTTGAGAGGGTTTAGTTTAACGTTCCTTTATAAAACATTAAATTATACCACGTGTCCTTCAGAGGGTTCAGATTAGCGTTCCTTTATAAAATATTAAATTATACCACGTGTCCTTGAAAGGGTTTAGATTAGCGTTCCTTTATAAAACATTAAATTATACCACGTGTCCTTGAGAGGGTTTAGATTAGCGTTCCTTTATAAAACATTAAATTATACCACGTGTCCTTGAGAGGGTTTAGATTAGCGTTCCTTTATAAAACAAATTATACCACGTGTCCTTGAGAGGGTTTAGATTAGCGTTCCTTTATAAAACATTAAATTATACCACGTGTCCTTGAGAGGGTTTAGTTTAACGTTCCTTTATAAAACATTAAATTATACCACGTGTCCTTCAGAGGGTTCAGATTAGCGTTCCTTTATAAAATATTAAATTATACCACGTGTCCTTGAAAGGGTTTAGATTAGCGTTCCTTTATAAAACATTAAATTATACCACGTGTCCTTGAGAGGGTTTAGATTAGCGTTCCTTTATAAAACATTAAATTATACCACGTGTCCTTCAGAGGGTTTAGATTAGCCTTCCTTTATAAAACATTAAATTATACCACGTGTCCTTCAGAGGGTTCAGTTTAACGTTCCTTTATAAAACATTAAATTATACCACGTGTCCTTCAGAGGGTTCAGTTTAACGTTCCTTTATAAAACATTAAATTATACCACGTGTCCTTCAGAGGGTTCAGTTTTACATTCCTTTATAAAACATTAAATTATTCCACGTGTCCTTCAGAGGGTTCAGATTAGCGTTCCTTTATAAAACATTAAATTATACCATGTGTCCTTCAGAGGGTTCAGTTTTACGTTCCTTTATAAAACATTGAATTATACCACGTGTCCTTTAGAGGGTTCAGATTAACCTTCCTTTATAAAACATCGAATTATACCACGTGTCCTTCAGAGGGTTCAGATTAGCTTTCCTTTATAAAACATTAAATTATACCACGTGTCCTTCAGAGGGTTCAGATTAGCTTTCCTTTATAAAACATTAAATTATACCACGTGTCCTTTAGAGGGTTCAGATTAACCTTTTTTTATAAACATTAAATTTTAACACGTGTCCTTCAGAGGGTTCAGATTAACTTTCCTTTATAAAACATATTATACCACGTGTCCTTGAGAGGGTTTTAAAAAAGTGAAGAACTGTAATATGTTTAAGAATCAATAGTACATAAAAATCTATAAAACTTGAAGATTTACTTGAATTAAAATATTTTGTGATGAGAATCACTATTTAGAGGAAAAACTGTTTTCATTCGTACAAGTACATTGTGTTTGATTATAACATTCTTAGTTAGCATGCGTTGTGTTAGTTTCTTATGTCGATAATACAGCAATTCTTTATAGTAAGTTTATTACGATGACGTAATACGTTAATCAGAATAATCTGGCTAACTAATGATGAGAAATTATATGTTTTAATAGTGTTATTTGGTTCGTTCAGTACCAACATCTAATACGTTAACCAGTATAATATGGCCAACTAATTATGAGAAATTAGATATTTTGATAGCGTTATTTGGTTCGTTCAGTACCAACATCTAATACGTTAATCAGTATAATATGGGTAACTAATGATGAGAAATTAGATGTTTTAATAGTGTTATTTGGTTCGTTCAGTACCAACATCTAATACGTTAATCAGTATAATATGGCTAACTAATGATAAGGAATTAGATATTTTGATAGTGTTATTTGGCTCGTTCAGCACAAGGATCTTGTACGTTAATATGAAAACTCTGGCAAACTGCTGGTCAGATACTTTAATTATTTGGCTTGTTCAGTACCAGCACCTAATGTGTTAATCAGTTTAGTTTCGCTGACTAATTATGATAAATAAGATATTTTGGTAGTGTTATTTGGCTAGTTCAGTTCGAGAATGTAATACGCTAACCACTATAATGTGGGTCACTAATGATGAGAAATAAGATACTTTAGTAGGTTTAATACAGTGGTGCACAAAGGCCGGCCCGCCAAGTGGCCTGCGATGTCCAACGGAAAAGTCAAACATGGAGAGTTCGCGTCTGCGCGATGATTAAGTGCTATAGAAGAATATGCATTAGATTAGATAATGGATGGTTCCATATTGTGTCGAGCAATAAAGAAAATTTAATAAGCAACTCTCGTTAATGCATAAGTATGTAATCATTGGCGCAATGACGTAATATTCCCGTTAATGATGTCACTTGTTTGGTCCAGTACCTGAAGCTACTACATTAATTAATATAATCTGACTTAGTAATGATGAGAAATAAGATGTTTATTAGTGTCATTTGGCTAGTTCAGTACAAGGATGTAATAATTTAACCAAACTAATGATGACCAGTAACAGTAAATGTCGTAGACTTGATGGTTTAAAATGTTGTGTCAGCAGAAGAACGTCTGCGGTTCGTCCCAGGATACTGTGTTCTCCAGCTATCACACTTTTGTTTTGTAGGCTCTTTGAAATTCTTTGTGGACCTTTCCTGCTAAAATTGTGATAATTAATAACTTTACAATCATAACAAATTAGCTCAGTAGTCAATAGGTGATTAACATTATGATGATAAATGATACAAGAACACAATTACTCAATAAATATTATGTATATGTGACAAGTTTAATAGTGACACTAAACTCGATTATCACTCATGGTTTACCACCAGAAGGAAGGAAAACTTCCAGAAACAGACTCGTGTGTTACTCCATGAGAAATGTATAGTTGTAGAAAAACTCGCATGTTACTGCACAAGGCTGGAATATTTCTAGTAACAGACTCGCGTGCCAGTCGAGAAGGAAAAATTTGTTCTAGAAACTGGCCTACGAGCTAACTCAAAAGAGCAAAATAGTTCCAGACACGCACAAATTTGCCTTTCCACGAGGTGGGAGTAGCTCTAGAAACAGACCCCCGTTCTACTCCACGAGGTGGGAATAGCTCTAGAAACAGAGCTCCGTGCTACTCCACGAGGTGGGAATAGCTCTAAAAACAGACCCCCGTGCTACTCCACGAGGTGGGAATAGCTCTAGAAACAGACCCCCGTGCTACTCCACGAGGTGGGAATAGCTCTAGAAACAGACCCCCGTGCTACTCCACGAGGTGGGAATAGCTCTAGAAACAGACCCCCGTGCTACTCCACTGGGTGGGAATAGCTCTAGAAACAGACCCCCGTGCTACTCCACGAGGTGGGTAATAGCTCTAGAAACAGACCCCGTGCTACTCCACGAGGTGGGAATAGCTCTAGAAACAGACCCCGTGCTACTCCACGAGGTGGGAATAGCTCTAGAAACAGACCCCGTGCTACTCCACGAGGTGGGAATAGCTCTAGAAACAGACCCCGTGCTACTCCACGAGGTGGGAGTAGCTCTAGAAACAGACCCCGTGCTACTCCACGAGGTGGGAGTAGCTCTAGAAACAGACCCCGTGCTACTCCACGAGGTGGGAATAGCTCTAGAAACAGACCCCGTGCTACTCCACGAGGTGGGAATAGCTCTAGAAACAGACCCCGTGCTACTCCACGAGGTGGGAATAGCTCTAGAAACAGACCCCGTGCTACTCCACGAGGTGGGAATAGCTCTAGAAACAGACCCCGTGCTACTCCACGAGGTGGGTAATAGCTCTAGAAACAGACCCCGTGCTACTCCACGAGGTGGGAATAGCTCTAGAAACAGACCCCGTGCTACTCCACGAGGTGGGAATAGCTCTAGAAACAGACCCCGTGCTACTCCACGAGGTGGGAATAGCTCTAGAAACAGACCCCCGTGCTACTCCACGAGGTGGGAGTAGCTCTAGAAACAGACCCCCGTGCTACTCCACGAGGTGGGAGTAGCTCTAGAAACACACCCCCGTGCTACTCCATAAGGAAGGATTAGTTCTATAAAGAGACCCATGAGATAATCCAGAAAAACGCACATTTGCTTGTGGAAATAGTTCTTGAAACAGACCCACGGGCTAACCCACAAGGTGAGAATAGATTTAAAAAGTGAGCTAGGTGTTGTTTCCCAAGGAAGGAATACTACCAGCAACAGACCCATGTGTTATTCTTCAGAGTTGGAACATTTCCAGAAACAAATCTTTGTGCTATTCCAAAAGGTGAGAATTACAACCTAACCTTTAGTTAATTGGCCGAGTATTCATTTTTCTATTTTCGTTCAAGGGTTAAATGTTATGCTAGAGTGAAGGCATTTGCTCTAATCATAGTTTGATAGTCGATATCAAACAACGTCAACTCTGGGGCTACTGTTTAACAAAGGAATGGTGGGGAATGGTTGTTATATTGTAACGCTAGCACACTCATCACGAGAATTTTCTTTTTAAGGCCTTTGGATACGACTGTTTTGGACATCCATGATATATGCAACTTTGCATGAACATATCTGGATAGAGAAATAATATATTTTAGTTTTGTTTTCTTAAGAAAACTATTAAAGTTTGAATGTGTCAGTCGGTACAGTATGGTGTTCGTAACGAACGTTTTAAGTGAACAACATTTAAGTTATCCTATCTTTTTGTGTACGGACAAGAATAAGTTATCCTATCTTTTTGTGTACGGACGGGAATAAGTTATCCTATCTTTTTGTGTACGGACGGGAATTCACAAGTTTTAAATAAAAATGAAATATCGGCACTGAAGATTTTTAAAACACCAAACTTGTAACTATACAGTAATGACCATAACTGTACAAAGATATTGAATTAAAATGTATCTTCCAAATCCATTCATTTTAAACGCTAACATTGGATGTTGTTTGTTTATTAATTAACCCCAAGCATCGTTTGAGTGCAAGTTGAACCTCGGTATACACGTCCGTGTGCGTATGTTATTTATTTTCAGGAGAACAATGCATACGGGTATTTGAAGCGGCTTTATTAACTAGTCACATGGCATCTAGGTTCAGTGAAAGAAGAAAACTGGTTTCACCACTTACATGAACCTAGATGTGGAATATAATTTATTCTCGTGTGTACTATTCCACCACGAAAAGGAGAAAGCAACAACCAGAGAAGATTGCCAATAAATAATAAAGAATGAACGTACGATATGTTTTAAAATAGTGTCTGTTCCTTTTAAGAGAGATGTAACATGGAGAGGTTGTTAATTACGTTAAACAATATAAGAATTCACCTCAAACGATAAAATGAGTATTACAATTCCATCTACATTACACGTTCCACTAGCACATTACAATATTCTTATCAAACTACATGTTTCATTAGCACATAGGTCTGGCATGGCCTAGCGCGTTAAGGCGTGCACTTCGTAATCTGAGGGTCGCGGGTTCGCGCCCGAGTCGCGCTAAACATGCTCGCCCTCCCAGTCGTGGGGGCGTTATAATGTGACGGTCAATCCCACTTTTCGTTGGTAAAAGAGTAGCCCAAGAGTTGGCGGTGGGTGGTGATGACTAGCTGCCTTCCCTCTAGTCTCACACTGCTAAATTAGGGACGGCTAGCACAGATAGCCCTCGAGTAGTTTTGTGCGAAATTCCAAAACAAACAAACAAAACATTAGCACATTTCTGTCTATAAACCCTCTAGCTCCATCGCTATTGCAAGGTGGGCCATTTCTTCATGAGGGGAAATCGACATTATCAAGTGGCTAAGGCGCTCGACTGCGGGTCGCGGCTTCGAATCTCTTTCCCAACAAAGGTTTTTTCGCCCTTTAAGTCACTGTTGTGTTATAATGTACGAACCAATCCGTTTGCAAATGAGTAGATGAGTAGTCCAAGGGATGGCGGCGGTCGATGATGACTTTAATTAGTATATTAGGGACGGTTAGTACAAATAACCCTCGTATAGTTTTTGCTCGAAGTTCAAAACAAACCCAATTCTTCAACATGTACAAACTTTGAATGAATATGTAAAGTTACCTGTGATAGGAGGTGACGTTATCCAACCAGATGTTACTGTTTTCAGTCAACAATAAATCTTTGATTTCACAGATTTACTCTTTCTTTGTATCTGTGTAAACTATATGAAAAGTCCAAATTAAAAGCACAAGTACAGTAACAATTTACACGTGAATAAAACGTTGCCAGCGACATCTTGATATTGTTTGACACAAAGAACGTGAACTTACCTGATTTTCCATGTCATATATATCATCAGCCGCAGTATTTTCAAAAGCCGCAGCTATTTTACTTTCCCACTCTTTATACTTTGTAGCAGCAGTGTCTTCCTCGTGAAAGGGGGACCCGCACTTACGTCGCACGTGATATCTTCCGTAAACCTAGCCAGCGAATATTGCTATAAAGATCTTTTAATATGTAGTTCAAACAAATTTTTCTAAGATATATCTGCAACAGGCTCTTAATAGTTCGAAACAAAGTACAAGTAAGTTGTAATGGACTCTAGTATCATGCAAGATGTTAACAGTCTGTAACCGATTCTGTAGTATCATGCAAGATGTTAACAGTCTGTAACCGATTCTGTAGTATCATGCAAGATGTTAACAGTCTGTAACCGATTCTGTGGCATCATGCAAGATGTTAACAGTCTGTATCCGATTCTGTAGCATCATGCAAGATGTTAACAGTCTGTATCCGATTCTGTGGCATCATGCAAGATGTTAACAGTCTGTATCCGATTCTGTGGCATCATGCAAGATGTTAACAGTCTGTATCCGATTCTGTAGCATCATGCAAGATGTTAACAGTCTGTATCCGATTCTGTAGCATCATGCAAGATGTTAACAGTCTGTATCCGATTCTGTAGCATCATGCAAGATGTTAACAGTCTGTATCCGATTCTGTAGCATCATGCAAGATGTTAACAGTCTGTATCCGATTCTGTAGCATCATGCAAGATGTTAACAGTCTGTATCCGATTCTGTAGCATCATGCAAGATGTTAACAGTCTGTATCCGATTCTGTGGCATCATGCAAGATGTTAACAGTCTGTATCCGATTCTGTGGCATCATGCAAGATGTTAACAGTCTGTATCCGATTCTGTGGCATCATGCAAGATGTTAACAGTCTGTATCCGATTCTGTAGCGTCATGCAAGATGTTAACAGTCTGTATCCGATTCTGTAGCGTCATGCAAGATGTTAACAGTCTGTATCCGATTCTGTAGCGTCATGCAAGATGTTAACAGTCTGTATCCGATTCTGTAGCGTCATGCAAGATGTTAACAGTCTGTATCCGATTCTGTAGCGTCATGCAAGATGTTAACAGTCTGTATCCGATTCTGTAGCGTCATGCAAGATGTTAACAGTCTGTAACCGATTCTGTAGCTTCGTGCAATATGTTAACAGTCTGTAACCGATTCTGTAGCTTCGTGCAATATGTTAACAGTCTGCAACCGATTCTGTAGTGTCATGCAATATGTTAAGTCTGTAACCGATTCTGTAGTGTCATGCAATATGTTAACAGTCTGTTACCGATACATCTAATATTATACTAAATTAACATATGAAAGTTACCGGTGTTTACATGGTTGTGTTCATAAATACTCTTTTTAACAAAAAAACACTCGCCCAACTTCACGAAGGTTGAACAGAAGTGTTACATACTGTCTCGATGAGGGTTGCTGACACAAACGTCACACACTGATTTGGCCTTATGGCGGTGTAACAGAAACTTCAAACACAATATTTTGACCTGAGAACGTTGTAACAAAAACTTTACACAGCGTTTTGAACTGAGGACAGTGCAATATACATATCCCACAGCTACGCTTCTTAAAACTGTCTATATGTTACAATTTATTGTTTTTTTTCTACCTATTATGTATACCAAAATTTGTAATATATAATAATAACCATTTGTTAACCTTGGTGGTTACACCAGGGCTATCTCGTCGTTAACTAGACATTATATATAATTATACTTTCTTATTAGTTTATTAATAACCATTTGTTAATCATCTTACCTTGTTGGTTACATCAGAGCTGTCTTCATCGTTAGCTAGACATTATGTGTAACGATACTTTCTTATTAGTTGTTAATAACTATTTACTAATTATTTAACCTTGTTGGTTACACCAGGACTGTCTTTATCGTTAGCTAAACATTATGTGTAACGATATTTTTTATTAGTTATTAATAACTATTTATTAATTATTTAACCTGGGTGGTTACACCAGGACTGTCTTCATCGTTAGCTAGACATTATGTGTAACGATACTTTCTTATTAGTTAATAACTATTTATTAATTATTTAATCTTGTTGGTTACACCAGGACTGTCTTCATCGTTAGCTAAACATTATGTGTAACGATATTTTTTATTAGTTATTAATAACTATTTATTAATTATTTAACGTGGGTGGTTACACCAGGACTGTCTTCATCGTTAGCTAGACATTATGTGTAACGGTACTTTCTTATTAGTTATTAATAACCATTTATTAATTATCTTACCTTGGTTGTAACGCCAGGACTGTCTTCCGGTTTGTAAAAACTTCTTGTTAGTTCCAAAGGAGGGTTAGTTAAGACTTTCAACTCAGGATCTGCTACTATACGACGGAGCATGCGCAATAGAAACACCATCTACAATCATAAACACTACAGTGCAAAAGTAACTGAAAAGAACGGTTTCTTTAAGCAATAAGTATGGCAGCATGTAGTATGACGTATCAGATTATACTGATTTGTCATGTAGAAAGTGTGACGTATCAGATCATACTGATTTGTTATGTAGAAAGTGTGACGTGTCAGATCATACTGATTTGTTATGTAGAAAGTGTGACGTGTCAGACCATACTGATTTGTTATGTAGAAAGTGTGACGTGTCAGATCATACTGATTTGTTACGTAGAAAGTGTGAAATGATTGGTTATGTAGAAAGCGTGAACTGATTGGTTATGTAGAAAGCCTCCCGAACCCTATGGCTGAACAATTCCGACATCAAACTTACACCATCCTCAGAAAGGTCAAGAAACCAAAACCAAACATCACTAAACACGAATGAAGGGCATTGAACCTTCTAAAACGAGACAACATCAAGATTCTACCAGCAGAGAAAGGAAACAGTATAGTCGTCCTAGACGTCAACGATTATGACACGAAGATCAAACAGTTACTAGACAAACACCAATATGAAAAGATCACCAATGATCCTACAGAAAAGACAGAGACTTATCAATAGAACGCTGAACAAACTAAAGAAACAAGACTTAATCAACAAAAAACTAACCAAAGACTTAAGATCCAAGGAAAATTTTCCTTCTCAGTTCTACGGACTACCTAAGATACACAAACATAATATACCTCTAAGGACAACGTAGTGCTCAAAACTCACCCTGCCATCAACTGGCTACTTTCCTAGTACTTGTCTTATCTCCACTACAAGGAAGCACAGAGCATCGCATTCAAAACTCGACAGATTTCATAAGACAACTCGGAAAGCTACACATCAAATTCCAGGATATTATGATCAGTTTTGATGTTACAGATTTATTTACCAATGTTCCAATCTCAGAAACCCTTCACATCACCAGACAACGACTACTGAATGACAACCCTCCACTACACAGAATAGATACAGAGAGGCCAACCATTACGATTTGAGCGTAATCATTACGATTTTGGTGTATACATTACGACTATACGCTCATACAGACAAATATTACGACTTGTTGCAAAACTCCTAATTATTATATATTATTTTGGTCTATACAATAGTGATAAATTGTTCCTTTAGGGCTTGAAAGGGGTGAAAAGAAAATTTCTAGTGAGATACAAATAAATTTTGATAAATAAAAGACATAGTCCAAATGGCTACTTGCGATAATCATGTTTGTGCTTAAAATAATAAAAAATATTTGTATCTCTGACGTCTACTAATAGTTTGAGTGTGGTGCTTCTCCATACTGGGTACGTGGAGGAATCTATAGTTACGTCATCAGTGCTTGTCAGCCAATCAGCGCTCACGTAGATGGGTATTTTAGACATCTGAGCGGCATAGAAACACCAATGCGATCGTTCACAAGATGGAAAAAATGGCTCGTTCACCAGATTGTCTTGTATCTGGCTAATCTAAAAGGACTAAAACTGTGAATAAAAAAATTAGGAAAGAGTATAGTGCAAAATATCCAGTCATTGCATCAAAAATTAGTGACAGTCATGCGTTTTGTACAGTTTGTCACATCGATTTTTCTGTGGCGCATGGCGGGATAAACGATTGTTCCAGATATACAAATTCGGCATCTCACCAACAAAACGCTGAGGCGAAGACAAAAACGATGCAGATAACGACATTTATGAGTAAGAATTCAGAAATTGAAACCATAAATGCAGAAGTGATGTTCACGCAATTCATCATTGCTTATAATTTACTCCTAGCTGTAGCCGATCATGCAGGACATCTATTCAGAAAAATGTTCCAAGACTCTGATATAGCGAAATAATATGGCTGTGCTAGAACCGAAACTACAGCCATTGTACAAATGTTTGGTTGTGAAGATGACAAAATTATTTCAAGCATTATTACTAACAGTGTTTACAGTTTAGCCACAGATGGATCCACAGACATCGATGACTCAAAACTATATCCAGTGGTTGCACGATATCTTGGCCCTTTGCTCGGAAAAATTGTTTGTTCTTTTTGACAGTGGTGGGATGAAAAGAAGCTTCAACGGGAAATAATATTTTGAAGGTTTTGGACCACGAACTGACAAAGAGGAAAATTCCATGGGAAAACTGTCTCAGTTTTTCTACAGACAAATGTCTCAGTTATTTCTGGTATAGGTAGAGGTGTGATGGGACACATCTCAAGATGACAGCCTAGCATTTACTTCATGGGCTGTGCCTGTCACCTCATGAATATTGCTGCCCAGAAAGCTTCCAGAGAACTGCCCTGCACAATTTCTAATATATTGATAGATATCTACTATTTTCTGGACAAAAGTGCTAGCAGAAAAAAACATTTCAAAGAGTTTCAAGGATTGTATGACAAAGAAACAAGAAAAATTCTACAACTTGTTAACATAAGATGGTTATCACTTGGGGTGTGCTTCAACAGAATATTGGACATGTGGAAGCCATTGAAGGCAGCAAGACTTTAACAGTCAGGATATCTTCTTGGCCACTCAGGGACACAAGACAACAGTCTTCAAAAGCAGCAATATTTGGTATAACTCAATATATGTTTAGGCAGTCTGACCTTGAACTAAAGAAGAGACAATCGATGAAAAAAGAGAAGAAAACGAAAGCTAGCAAGGAAGTAACCAAGAAAAGTTATGCGCAGAGCAAGTTAGATAAGTTAACAGTTTTCTTGGACAACAAAATGAATTTGTTATTTTGTCTTTTTTTTCGGTCTGCAATTCATCTATTTGAGCAAGCCAATTTGATATTGCAAAGAGAAGAACCTTGCATACACATTATGCATTGAACTCTGATTACACAAGTTAAAAATATACTTGTCAGATACATCAAGCCAGAATATCTTGAAGGCAACATCACTGAACTTGACTACAACAATAAATCCTCACACAAATCTGATGAGGTAGTTTCTATTGGAAATGCTGCCAAGGAATACATTGTTAAATATGAAAAGGACCTGGACCTGATAAGCTTCTACACCAGTGTCAAGAAATTCTATATAGCAGCTACAAATTACATGATGAAACATTTCTCTCTATATGATGAACTTCTGATTCACGCAGAGGTTGCTGGTCCAAAACTGAAAGTCACCAAAGATTTCTCTTTTCTACGTTTCTTCACAGACAGGTATCCTGTCCTTGTCAATACACATGAGCATGACACTATTGACAAGTTGGAAGGGCAATATCTGAACTATCAAATTGATACTTTCTCAGAAACTGTCCTTTAGTTGAATATTGACAAGTTTTGGGTTCAGCTGTCTACAGTTAAGGATGGAAATGGTAACCAGAAGTATGACATTCTGCGCAGGGTTACGCATGAAATTCTTAGTCTTCCATTCTAATCCTGATAGTGAAAGGATATTTAGTTTAGTGACTAAAAACAAAAGTTCAGACCAAACTTTAGCACCAGAGTTTTGAGCAGTATTATAACACACAAAATGTGTATGCAGTCAAACGGACAATGTTGTTATAACTCCCAACCATCCAGAGACATTCTCATGAAAGCAAAGGCTGCAACAGCTGCAAAACTATTACAATAAGTGTCATAAACATGATATAAACTAGTCTTTACACAAAGGCTTTTCCTGCTTACTTTTTATGCATGTTCAATGTTGTTTTACCAGTATGTTTGTTACTATGAACTAAATAAGACATAATTTCAAAATAATTTTTTAAAATTTATTTATTAGAATACACAAAACACAGTTATAAATGAGCAATCTATAGCAGTAATAAATAATAAGTTATAGTAATATAATAATAAACAGCTTAGAGACATTGGTCAGGCCTAGTAGCCTCAAATGATAAAGGGCTCTGTAAGCTGCTGGTAAAATGCTAACCGCGCGTATCATATGGCACCTGGAAAGCAACACGTTACGTTCCGATATACAAAACGCCTCTCGTGAAAATAGACAGACCGCTGATAACTTATTAGAGTTAAGAGAATTCATCACACAAAGTTTCAATAAAAACCACACTACTGTAGGCTTATTTCTAGACGTGAGACAAGCCTTTGATTCAGTATGGCATCAAAGCCTCAAGTACAAACTTCTCCAGTTCAACCTCCCGTAAACCTTAACAAGATGGATATCAAACTTGTTTAGACAACAGAAGAGCTAAATTAACAAATCAACATATCACCTCTCGGCAGGCGTTTCTCAAGGGTCTGTACTTTTATATGTCGTGTATGTTAGTGACATTCCATTCCCGAAACTAACGTATACCTACGCATCTCAATATACCGACGACAAAGCAGTAAGGAGCACGTCACGTGAACCACTGCTAGCAACTTCGAAAGTTCAAACCACCCTTAACAGTATAACTGCCTGGTGCAACATCTGGCGAGTAGCACTCAATGCAACCAAAACTCGGGCCATAATATTTAAACGCAAAATCTCCAGGTAAAACAAATCTATTTCAAAAGTCAAACTTAAAATGATGAATACAGAGTTTCAATTCTAACCCACCATAACATTTCTTGGCATCACATTCAACAGGAAACTAACATGGACCGATCACTTCAAAAACATTCTCACAAAAGTTTATAAACGAATCTTCTATTTAAGAAGAATCAGTTGTCAAGGGTTGCAGAACCAAAACTATTCTTCCATATCGTCTCCCTGCATACACACCGACTGTTTATATCGAGAAAGCAAGCAACATCCCGACCCTTAAGAATAGACTAATCTCTCTAGCATCACAATACTATAAAAACAAAAACATATAATCGTACCCAATTAATAAGACAACTAGCAGCCACCCCGCGAACATGTCAGTGATACCTATCTCCTTACAACTTTATTCACGCCCTGAATGTAAACTCAAATATCTAATCATATATATCATTTAACTTTCAGTGTTGGGCACTGGTTGGGTAGATTATGCGGCGCCCTACCAGTGTAAATGGGTTTTCTCGGGGTACTCTCGTTTTCCCCCACGGCACAATCTCAGTTTCATTGGATCTATAGACCCTAGCCCTGAAAAGAGGCCCGCTATTAAGTATCTAAATTCTTGTAAAATATAGTCACGTGTGTTAACTGTGCTGACCTTGCATCTCCCTGCTGTGACCACAACTACATCAATAGATACTGTCCAAAGAATGTATGTTGCAGCTTCACGTCCGACTCTCACACGCAGCCCTTTCAGCAGCTTCGACCGATGCGCCTCAAAGAGATAATAAACCTGTCAAGGTAACTTACTACCACCACTATAGTTTGGTAAATAAGTGTTACTACAATTCAGTTAATAAGTTTCAAATTATGAGCCAGATTAACTCTAGCCGCATGAGGGTGAAGAGAAACAAGAGTTTCTGACCGCCCCGGGCTATTTTCATACCCCTTCGGGGAACGAAATAATAATTTAACCCAAACACCTACCAAGAAATTACAGACACTGACTTGAAGACGAAAGGCGGAAGACTTTCGAAACGTCGTCCTCTACACTTGTGTCTCCATAACAGGCAGTTGCCGTCCATTCTACAAAGTTTCACCATCAATACTCTGCCTAAACAATCTATCAAATAATAGTAAGTATGATGTTTTAGATTATAGTGATTCGTTACGTAGTAAGGACGGCGTGTTAGATTTTACTGATTGGGTTACGTAATAAGTATGACGTTTTAGATTATAGTGATTCGTTATGTAGTAAGGACGGCGTGTTAGATTTTACTGATTGGGTTACGTAATAAGTATGATGTTTTAGATTATAGTGATACGTTACGTAGTAAGGACGGCGTGTTAGATTTTACTGATTGGGTTACGTAATAAGTATGACGTTTTAGATTATAGTGATTCGTTATGTAGTAAGGACGGCGTGTTAGATTTTACTGATTGGGTTACGTAATAAGTATGACGTTTTAGATTATAGTGATACGTTACGTAGTAAGGACGGCGTGTTAGATTTTACTGATTGGGTTACGTAATAAGTATGATGTTTTAGATTATAGTGATTCGTTATGTAGTAAGGACGGCGTGTTAGATTTTACTGATTGGGTTACGTAATAAGTATGACGTTTTAGATTATAGTGATTCGTTATGTAGTAAGGACGGCGTGTTAGATTTTACTGATTGGGTTACACGTAATAAGTATGACGTTTTAGATTATAGTGATACGTTACGTAGTAAGGACGGCGTGTTAGATTTTACTGATTGGGTTACGTAATAAGTATGACGTTTTAGATTATAGTGATTCGTTATGTAGTAAGGACGGCGTGTTAGATTTTACTGATTGTGTTACGTAATAAGTATGACGTTTTAGATTATAGTGATTCGTTATGTAGTAAGGACGGCGTGTTAGATTTTACTGATTAGGTTACGTAATAAGTATGACGTTTTAGATTATAGTGATTCGTTATATAGTAAGGACGGCGTGTTAGATTTTACTGATTGGGTTACGTAATAAGTATGATGTTTTAGATTATAGTGATACGTTACGTAGTAAGGACGGCGTGTTAGATTTTACTGATTGGGTTACGTAATAAGTATGACGTTTTAGATTATAGTGATTCGTTATGTAGTAAGGACGGCGTGTTAGATTTTACTGATTGGGTTACGTAATAAGTATGACGTTTTAGATTATAGTGATTCGTTATGTAGTAAGGACGGCGTGTTAGATTTTACTGATTGGGTTACGTAATAAGTATGACGTTTTAGATTATAGTGATTCGTTATGTAGTAAGGACGGCGTGTTAGATTTTACTGATTAGGTTACGTAATCAGTATGACGTTTTAGATTATAGTGATACGTTACGTAGTAAGGACGGCGTGTTAGATTTTACTGATTGGGTTACGTAATAAGTATGACGTTTTAGATTATAGTGATTCGTTATGTAGTAAGGACGGCGTGTTAGATTTTACTGATTGGGTTACGTAATAAGTATGATGTTTTAGATTATAGTGATACGTTACGTAGTAAGGACGGCGTGTTAGATTTTACTGATTGGGTTACGTAATAAGTATGACGTTTTAGATTATAGTGATTCGTTATGTAGTAAGGACGGCGTGTTAGATTTTACTGATTGGGTTACGTAATAAGTATGACGTTTTAGATTATAGTGATTCGTTATGTAGTAAGGACGGCGTGTTAGATTTTACTGATTGGGTTACGTAATAAGTATGACGTTTTAGATTATAGTGATTCGTTATGTAGTAAGGACGGCGTGTTAGATTTTACTGATTGGGTTACGTAATAAGGACGGAATGTTAGATTTTACTGATTGGATTACGTAGTAAGGACGGAATGTTGGATTTTACTGATTGGTTATGTGTTGAATTGTATATTATCAGTTAGGACACTTACTACTGAAGTAAGAGAGGTGACCTGTTGTTTAACAAATTGTAACTTTGCATTATAATGAATGAAGTATTACTTTACGAACGGTATGTTATACAACCAATGAACTGTATACTTTGTACTATGTTATAACTTTATGAACGGTATATTACACAACCAATGAACTGTATACTTTGTTCCATGTTATAACTTTAAGAACGGTATAGTCATGGACGTGTTGTTGACTTTCTCAATGGTAAAACTCATATATAGGTAAGTTGAAAGACAGACATGGACGTGTTGTTGACGTCCAAAAAGAGTAAATTTATCACAACCTAAACGTGAACTTTGATAAAGTGAGAACCATTTAACAACAGAAGTTTTGATTTATGAAAGCTGTGTAAAAACAGTAAATAAACAAGAAGAAATAAATATATAGAATTATTATCCCTTAAGTATACTCATAGTTATAAAAGAAGTGCTGATGGTTACACCGTAACCATAGTAGACAAGGTGAAACTACTCACGGTCACTGCACCAAATAGAATGGTGAAGATAAGCGACGCTGTAGCTATGACAACGACAGCTATAGCCCACTGTGGTATGGATGGCTCGGCTATACCTTCAAGTGTTGGTGTAGGCTTCTTTATAGATATCACTGGAGAAGAATATATATTATATCATCTTACTGTATGTGTGTATATATAGTACATTATATCTTCTTACTGTATGTGTGTATATATATAGTACATTATAACTTCTTACTGTATGTGTGTATATATAGTACATTATAACTTCTTACTGTATGTGTGTATATAGCACATTATATCTTCTTACTGTATGTGTGTATATATAGCACATTATATCTTCTTACTGTATGTGTGTATATAGCACATTATATCTTCTTACTGTATTGTAATAAATAATACTCATTATAAGCTGAAAAAAATCATATTACAGTTGTCTTTAAACACAATCTGGGTAGGCTAAATTCAATATTATAACGATACTAAACACAATCTGGGTAGGCTAAATTCAATATTATAACGATACACTTATATTTCACACCAACACTTTTGTGGCAGTTGAGTTGCAAATACCGACTTTTAGGTCTTCGCTAACGACCGCACTAGCGACTTTTATGTTGCAACTTATGAATTTTGTAGTTGTAGAGAGCGACTTCATAGGTTGCTAAGAGTATCCTAACACACAGTTAAAACTATCGAACAATCACACAACAAAAACGGGCAACAAATTTTGATTTATATGTGCTAGTTAAAAACAAGAATATGTGACCTGAATTCAGGAACAAGAGAGTGAAAAATGAACCCAAGGAGAAGTCTCGCATCCTGTTTTGGAATGTTAGCACGTACAATACATACATAACTTTATCTCCACAGAAGTTTCCTTATATTTCATCTGACTATGTAAAAATATCACTTTCTATTTACTGAACTAGAAAAACGTAGAAATCACACTTTTTATGTTTTGATTTTGAAACACCACAGAAGAACTAGGAATGCAAAGTAACAATAACTAGTTTGATTCTAAATAATATGAAAGTTTATAAATACTATTTCTATCTTGATCCAAGTCCACAAACGAACTACTATACACAAATCAACTATTTAACCCAATCAACAATTGTAAAGATAATAGTTACTGTGTGCTGTGTATGTACTAAAGAAGTTGTCATGTAACACAAGTTACATCATGTCCATCATCCATAGTTAACATCAAATTCTTGTTGTATTTGTACGGTTTCTCTAACATTTCTAGTAGTTAAACGGTTTTCTTGATTCACGAAAGGTATATTCCTCATTGAATAATATATCCAGTATAATTTACATGTTCAGTACAATTTCTACGTTTAGTATAACTTACATGTTCAGTACAATTTATACGTTTAGAAAAATTTAAACGTTTGGTATAATTTACACGTGCAGTATAATTTACATGTCTAGTATAATTTACACGTGCAGTTCAATTTACATGTATAGTATAATTTATACGTTTAGTATAATTAACATGTCTAGTATAATTTATACGTGCAGTATAATTGACACGTTCAGTACAATTTATACGTGCAGTATAATTGACACGTTCAGTACAATTTATACGTTTAGTATAATTGACACGTCCAGTACAAATTATACGTTTAGAAAATTTAGACGTTCAGAATAATTTATACGTTTAGAATAATTTATACGTTTAGTGTAATTTACACGTGCAGTATAAATCGCATGTTCAGTGCTGTTTATACGGTCAGTATAATTTACTAATGTTCATTTATTCCAAATTTTAAATTCCTTCTACATTTACGAATGTATGCAGGACCTCTTGATATATATACCTGTTATCTTGATATATATATATATATACCTGTTATCTTGATATATATACATGTTATCTTTCTTAAATATTTATTTTATTGAATTCCCTCACAGTGAATAGCGTCAAGCAGGAAACCTTTAGCATAAAGAATCATCATCATATGTTTATATAGACCGTAAAGTTACCTTCAAATGTAGTAAAGCCAGGATCTACAGTGAAATTCCCAAGTGAAGTATTCTTTCGTAAGTTGTTGTTAAATACTTGTATCAGTGACTGAACGTCAATTTTGGTGTCATCTTTCTTCAACACTACGAAAAAGTCAACTATAACACTTCCTTGGCTGAAATATAGTAACAATAAAGTAAATGTTTAATATTAACGTATTGATACAATCGTTATTGTATAAATAAACAGCTGATAATGAAGTTGAAGCTACGTAACATTTGGCAGGAGATATGCTTATTATTTATATACAGGTTTTATTTAATTTTACATTTATCGAGTTGGTGGCGTGTGAAGCCATTTTAATCTTACATCTATTTTATGCATGCCTTTATGATATTATTGTATCTATATGACGTGAAATATTTGTCAATCAGTTTTACACGACATTTTTTGGTTGCAATAGTTGTAGCAACTTCCTCTCGTAATGGACAGTCTACCACTCATTGAAACAAAACAAACAATGAATGGACAATCTACCACTCATTGAAACAAAACAAACAATGAATGGACAGTCTACCACTTTTGAAACAAAACAATAAATGAATGGACAGTCTACCACTTATTGAAACAAAACAATAAATGAATGGACAGTCTACCACTTATTGAAACAAAACAATAAATGAATGGACAGTCTACCACTCATTGAAACAAAACAAACAATGAATGGACAATCTACCACTCATTGAAACAAAACAAACAATGAATGGACAATCTACCACTTATTGAAACAAAACAAACAATGAGTGGACAGTCTACCACTTATTGAAACAAAACAAACAATGAGTGGACAGTCTACCACTTATTGAAACAAAACAAACAATGAGTGGACAGTCTACCACTTATTGAAACAAAACAAACAATGAATGGACAGTCTATCACTTATTGAAACAAAACAATAAATGAATGGACAGTCTACCACTTATTGAAACAAAACAAACAATGAATGGACAGTCTACCACTTATTGAAACAAAACAAACAATGAATGGACAGTCTACCACTTATTGAAACAAAACAAACAATGAATGGACAGTCTACCACTTATTGAAACAAAACAAACAATGAATGGACAATCTACCACTTATTGAAACAAAACAAACAATGAATGGACAGTCTACCACGTATTGAAACAAAACAAACAATGAATGGACATTCTACCATTATTGAAACAAAACAAACAATGAATGGACAGTCTACCACTTATTGAAACAAAACAAACAATGAATGGACAATCTACCACTTATTGAAACAAAACAAACAATGAATGGACAGTCTACCACTTATTGAAACAAAACAATAAATGAATGGACAGTCTACCACTTATTGAAACAAAACAATAAATGAATGGACAATCTACCACTTATTGAAACAAAACAAACAATGAATGGACAGTCTACCACTTATTGAAACAAAACAATAAATGAATGGACAGTCTACCACTTATTGAAACAAAACAATAAATGAATGGACAGTCTACCACTTATTGAAACAAAACAATAAATGAATGGACAGTCTACCACTTATTGAAACAAAACAAACAATGAGTGGACAGTCTACCACTTATTGAAACAAAACAAACAATGAATGGACAGTCTACCACTTATTGAAACAAAACAATAAATGAATGGACAGTCTACCACTTATTGAAACAAAACAAACAATGAATGGACAATCTACCACTTATTGAAACAAAACAAACAATGAATGGACAGTCTACCACTTATTGAAACAAAACAATAAATGAATGGACAGTCTACCACTTATTGAAACAAAACAAACAATGAATGGACAGTCTACCACTTATTGAAACAAAACAAACAATGAGTGGACAGTCTACCACTTATTGAAACAAAACAAACAATGAATGGACAGTCTACCACTTATTGAAACAAAACAATAAATGAATGGACAGTCTACCACTTATTGAAACAAAACAATAAATGAATGGACAGTCTACCACTTATTGAAACAAAACAAACAATGAGTGGACAGTCTACCACTTATTGAAACAAAACAATAAATGAATGGACAATCTACCACTTATTGAAACAAAACAAACAATGAGTGGACAATCTACCACTTATTGAAACAAAACAAACAATGAGTGGACAGTCTACCACTTATTGAAACAAAACAATAAATGAATGGAAAATCTACCACTTATTGAAACAAAACAATAAATGAATGGACAATCTACCACTTATTGAAACAAAACAAACAATGAGTGGACAATCTACCACTTATTGAAACAAAACAAACAATGAATGGACAGTCTACCACTTATTGAAACAAAACAATAAATGAATGGACAGTCTACCACTTATTGAAACAAAACAAACAATGAGTGGACAGTCTACCACTTATTGAAACAAAACAAACCATGAATGGACAGTCTACCACTTATTGAAATAAAACAAACAATGAATGGACAGTCTACCACTTACTGAAATAAAACAAAGAATAAATGTACAAACTTCCACTTATTAAAACAAAACAAACAATGAATGGACAATCTTCCACTTATTGAAACAAAACAAATAATGAATGGACAATCTTCCACTTATTAAAATAAAACAAATAATAAATGTACAAACTTCCACTTATTAAAACAAAACAAATAATTAATGGACAGTCTTCCACTTATTAAAACAAAACAAATAATAAATGTACAAACTTCCACTTATTAAAACAAAACAAATAATAAATGTACAAACTTCCACTTATTAAAACAAAACAAAGAGTAAATGTACAAACTTCCACTTATTAAAATAAAACAAAGAATAAATGTACAAACTTCCACTTATTAAAACAAAACAAAGAGTAAATGTACAAACTTTCACTTATTAAAATAAAACAAAGAGTAAATGTACAAACTTCCACTTATTAAAATAAAACAAAGAGTAAATGTACAAACTTCCACTTATTAAAATAAAACAAATAATAATTGGAAAATCTTCCACTTTTTAAAAGAAAACAAATAATAAATGGACAATTTTCCTGTAATTAAAACAAAACAAAGAATAAATGGACAATATTTCACTTATTGAACAAAACAAAGAATAAGTGGACAATGTTTCACTTATTGAATAAAACGAACAATAAATGGAGAATCTGCCATTTATTAAAACAAAAAAATAATAAATGGCCAAGATTTCACTTATTAAGACAAAACAAATAATAAATAGAAAATACTGTACTTATTAAAACACAACACAATCAGTGAATTAACAATGTTCCAGTTATTAAAAAAAACTACTCGAACAATTAATGGACAGTCTTCTCGTTATCAAAAACATAACACACACAAAGAAGGACAATGTTCCATTTAAAAAAACTAATACTTATTTGAATGAACTACTTTAATATTACTCGTATTGATAACTTTAAAATAATGTAAGTTGGTTTGCAGTTTTACTTTTGTTTGTTTATTAAAATGACTCACATAAGTTAGTGAAACGGTTTTATTATTAGTTTAATTCTTACTTGCCTAAATCCGTCAATTTCGACCTCAATCAATATTTTTCGTAATGGTGACCTCCAAAAAATGTCTTCTATCTGAAAATGAAAATGACACTGAGTTCTACCATCACCTATGTAAACAATGAAATCTAAAAGATAATGTGTTAGTCATGTCCTGAGATTAATTATTAGTAAACACCTGTGTTAGTAACGAGAACTGTTAGAATGTAATCAAATGTCTGTGTTAGTAACGAAAACTGTTTGTTGAATATTAAAATATCTGTGTTAGTAACGAAAACTGTTAGAATGTAATCAAATATCTGTGTTAGTAAGGAAATATTTGTAGGTAACCGTGTTTGTCTCTTGTGATATAGAGTTCTTGTACTTACGGCAGTAAAAATTGCATGAATCTATTTTCAGGGTTGAGCTTTAATGCTTTTAAAGCTTTTATAATTATTTGTAATAGATGTAAAGTATTTTTCTAACTAGGCTGTTTTTGTATCTTTAAAATATTAAGACTAGATATTGTTGTAAAATGTGATTCCTGTGTTTACTGATTATGTTTGTATGTTTCATTCTTACATAGCCAAGTGAAATAAACGACTTACCAAATTTCTCAGTAGTGAGGAAAGTCTTATATACTGTTCCGTGTATCTTCTGGTAAGTTCTATCTTCCATTTGATTCCTTTTATAATTTTCAATGCTCCTGCTATTCGAACTACAACCACAGGAGGGTCTGAAGTACCAGTTGTGGGGGACGTTACATTATAGATTGTATGTCGTATCGTCGTCCCTTCCTTTACTGTTGTTGTTAAATAGTTAGAGGTCTCAGTAGCCTGATGTGTAGTAAAACTCTTGGTTCTCTGTGATAGAGGTACTAGAAGATATGTTGTCGAGTTTAATGTGGTGGTTGGATCTTTTAATTCATCTTCTGTTGTCGTTGGCTCTATGACATCTCCAGTGTAAGCTGAATATTTTGTTACATTAGTACTTTCGTCGTGAAGAATTGCTTCATCCGTTTGGTTCTTAGTGTCGTCATTCGAAACAATTTGATCTGTTTGGTTCTTATTGTCATTAACGGAAACAATGTGATTCGTTTGGTTTTATTGTCATAATCGGAAACGACTTCATTTGTTTGGTTCTTATTATCGTCATTAGAAACAATCTGATCTGTTTGGTTCTCACTGTCGTCATCAGAAACAATCTGATCTGTTTGGTTTTTAGTATCGTCATCAGAAACAATCTGTACTGTTTGGTTCTTACTGTCGTCATCAGAACCAATCTGTACTGTTTGGTTCTCACTGTCGTCATCAGAAACGATTTGTCCTTTATTTTTGATACTTTCATTTTGAAAGATTGCTTGTTTGGTGTTTGTGATATTTTCATTCTCAGAAACAATCTTCGAGAGGTTTAATGAAACAGAAACTGTCGTTTTGATTCCAACGCTTGTAATATTACCCTCTGAAGAACCTGGGATGAAACGATTAAAAACTGGTTCTCTGTTAATTAAATTAAGTTGAAGATTTGTTCTGTTTCTTGCCTGACGTGTTGACAGATTGCTGTCAATATTCCCAAAACTTGTAGAGTTCTCTTTACCATCCACATTTTCAGGCCAAATTCTAACCGATTCGAAGCTCTCCATTGTGGCCATGTTGTTATCCACTTTTGATAGGTCAGACTGATCGAGTGACATCCACTGACGAGATTTTTCGTTATTGACTCCAGTCAGGTTCCCTTGTTCGATAAAGGAATGTGTTATTGTTGTGTCTTCTGTTTGTCTACTGATGTTGGTATCCCTTTTGGACTTCGTTTGTTTCACAGCGTATTTTGATGCCTCCAAGACGTTTCTCTAGATTTGAAAACCTCGGTGGAATATTCTTTAACTACAGCTTCACTGGAGGCGGGACTTGAGGATAGGTTATTGTCGTACGTCAAGGCCACAGTATTGACACCACCACCACCCACATCTGTTCCACCTGGTGAGAATGAATGAGAAAGGTGTCTGACAGATACGTTTAAGGTGTTTTTGCTAATGTTAAAACTAGATAAAGTTATCTCGTGGTCCCTATCTTCTCTCCTGCTTCTCTCTTTTGGACGAGAGAAGGTGATTCTAGAACGTATTTCATTCACCTTAACTTCTGGCTCCTTCTTCACCACATATTTTATGTTAATGACGTCTAAAACATGTTGTGAGTACCGCCGGACTGGCTTACTGATTATTAAAATGTCTTCATTCTTTTGGTGCAGTCTTCTATCATAAATTAATCGTGATGTGTTGTTGGTGTTCAGTCTCGTTGTTACATTCACGTTCTCCATGTTTCCACTGGGGTCAAAATACCTCTCTTGGTCGTCTTGTTTGCCATAGCTGCTTGTGTCATCATTAGTAGAAACAGATTCTGTGGGGACTTCTTTTAGTAAGCCAGTGTAGCCTCGAGATCCGTTGTTTGTGTGTTCTGACTTCTCCTTGTAGAAATGTAAAGAACTTGTTTCTGTTATAACAGACGAATCTTAAGGTAAAAAAACAAACTTGATAACATTTGATTTATTGTGCGAAAGTTAAAATAATTATTAACACAACACTAACATTAACAATTTTTAATAAAAATACAAAAGGTCTTTGAAATGAGCACAACTTGAAGTGGACAAGTAACATTCTCATTTAGGGTTAAAATCTCATTTATCACTTATTCATAAAATACCCTACCTTCAATCTACAGAGTAACAACATACAGTTATCTATTTACGTTACTACTCTTTCTTCAATCTACAGAGTAACAACGTACAGTTATCTATTTATGTTACTACCCTACCTTCAATCTACAGAGTAACAACATACAGTTATCTATTTATGTTACTACCCTACCTTCAATCTACAGAGTAACAACGTACAGTTATCTATTTATGTTAATACCCTACCTTCAATCTACAGAGTAACAACGTACAGTTATCTATTTATGTTACTACCCTACCTTCAATCTACAGAGTAATCTATTTATGTTAATACCCTACCTTCACTCTACAGAGTAACAACATATAGTTATCTATTCATGTTAATATCCTACCATTAATCCACAGGTTTAGGGTACCAACGTACAGTTATCTATTTATGTTACTACTCTACCTTCAATCCACAGTTTTAGGGTAACAACATACAGTTATCTATTTATGTTAATGCCCTACCATTAATCCAAAGTTTTAGGGTAACAACATACAGTTATCTATTTATGTTAATACCCTACCATTAATCCAAAGTTTTAGGGTACCAACGTACAGTTATCTATTTATGTTAATACCCTACCATTAATCCAAAGTTTTAGGGTACCAACGTACAGTTATCTATTTATGTTACTACTCTACCTTCAATCCACAGGTTGTTTGTTTGTTTTGGAATTTCGCACAAAGCTACTCGAGGGCTATCTGTGCTAGCCGTCCCTAATTTAGCAGTGTAAGACTAGAGGGAAGGCAGCTAGTCATCACCACCCACCGCCAACTCTTGGGCTACTCTTTTACCAACGAAAAGTGGGATTGACCGTCACATTATAACGCCCCCACGGCTGGGAGAGCGAGCATGTTTTGGCGCGACTCGGGCGCAAACCCGCGATCCTCAGATTACGAAGTGCACGCCTTAACGCGCTAGGCCATGCCAGGCCCAATCCACAGGTTTAGGGTAACAACATACAGTTATTTATTTATGTTACTAACATCACTTTAATCCATACTTTTGGGTAACAACGTACAGTTATCTATTTATGTTACTACTCTACCTTCAATCCACAGGTTGTTTGTTTGTTTTGGAATTTCGCACAAAGCTACTCGAGGGCTATCTGTGCTAGCCGTCCCTAATTTAGCAGTGTAAGACTAGAGGGAAGGCAGCTAGTCATCACCACCCACCGCCAACTCTTGGGCTACTCTTTTACCAACGAAAAGTGGGATTGACCGTCACATTATAACGCCCCACGGCTGGGAGAGCGAGCATGTTTTGGCGCGACTCGGGCGCAAACCCGCGATCCTCAGATTACGAAGTGCACGCCTTAACGCGCTAGGCCATGCCAGGCCCAATCCACAGGTTTAGGGTAACAACATACAGTTATTTATTTATGTTACTAACATCACTTTAATCCATACTTTTGGGTAACAACGTACAGTTATCTAATTATGTTACTACTCTACCTTCAATTCACAGGTTTAGGGTAACAACATAAGTTATCTATTTATGTTACTAACATCCCTTCAATCCATAGTTTAAGGGTTACGACACAATAAACGTTATGTGTATTTTAGACAACATGGAATTTATCAGTTGTTGTGTGATTTAACGTTGAACGAGTCAGTTATGTGTGTTTAAAGAACGTGGAATGAGTCGTTGTTGTGTGAGAGATTGGTCAGTTGAGTGTCTGTGTGTATGTAGTATGTGTGCCTTCTTGTGTTTGTATATATGTTTTTTATTCTGGGTGTACATGAAATCAGAAGTACCGCTGTCCACTTTTGTGTTATTCCGATAAGATCTGGTACCATGCGGTCTCTAACCTTTATCACATGCCCCAGATTTGCCGAGATACCCTTAAATCGCCAAGCTTATTGGCTTCCGGATTTTTGAAGTATCTCGACAGAAATACCGGATCTTACCGAAACGAGGCCCATTTGGATGTCGACAGAGATATGTCATAAGCTACAATAACCGACAAGGGATTTAGCGATCTTGTCTGGATGGTTTAATACTCGTAAAACTGGTTGGATGTTTGTTCTTTAACGAACACGCTTTCAATAAATTGTTACTGGAAAATGAACAAATTTTTCGTGTTAAAAACAAGTGCATGTTATATGTTTCTGACTCTCTCTCTCTTAATCACCCTGTTTCTTGGACCAAAGTGTTGGGATGTTCCAACGTGCTGTTTCTTTGAAAAAAAACAACACGAAAACAACAACAAGTAATCGCAAGATTATTGTTCATACAATATCCTGTCGTAGAGGTGCTACAATGTGTCGGTCAATCTCATTATCCATCGGTAAAAGAACAGTCCAAGAGCTGGCTGTGGGTGATGATTGGCAGCCGCTTTCCCTCTAGTCTTACATGGTTAAATTAGGGACGGCTAACGCAGATGGGCTTCGTGTAGCTTAGGACAAACTTCCAAACAAACTTATAACTTTTGTTGTTATTTTTTTAAAAGCAGTGAAATCCTGTATAAGTTTTTTCATTCACAAGTGATAAATATGGGATGATATGCAGAGATTAATACTAAACAAAACTGACTGAATTAGAGTTGTGTTCAAAAGACAACTACGATAGTAGAACAAATCCATAGCACACACTCTCAGCTTACTATTAAAAGTGGAAACATAGCTGAACAGTTAATTATTATCTCCAAGAAAACTAAAGAAAAACTTTAGAAAGAATTCTCTTAAAATCATAAATGTTACTTTAAAAAATATTCATTATTGTTATTTCTAAACTCTAATAGATGCATTTCAAAGTTTATGAATATCTGAATGTCTACATCAGTAATATACAACTATTTATCTTCTGTCGAACAGATCTCAACTCTAGAAATAAAGTGAAATGGTGAGTATCAAATATACATGTATATATATTAAAGCTAGATTAATGGTAAACCTAGAATTGAAAACACATCAAGGAAAAAATCCTAATTATTCATCAATGAAACCTAAAGTTGAAGGAACACCAAGTGAATCAGCTATCCTTATACTTTGTGAGGCAGTCACACAATACAACACTAAACCAGATATACTACATGCTATAATCAAGTGACACAATACAACACTGAACTAAGTAAACTGCATGTTGTAATGTAGTGACACAGTACAACACTGAACTAGGTATACTACATGTTGTAATGTAGAGAAACAGTACTACACTAAAGTAGGTATACCACATGTTGTAATCTAGTGACACAATACAACACTGAATTAGCTATCCGTACATGCTGTAATGTAGTTACACAATATAACACTAAACTAGGTATACTATATGTTGTAATGTAGTGACACAGTACGACACTGAACTAAATATACTACATGTTGTTATGTAGTGACACTGTACAACACTGAACTAGCTATCCGTACATGTTGTAATGTGGTGACACAGTACAACACTGAACTAGCTAACCGTACGTGTTGAAATGTTATAACACAGTACAACACTGAACTAGCTAACCGTACGTGTTGTAATGTAGTGTGACTGAACTAAGTAGCTCTCTGTCATACAAAAACTTGTATTAATCAGTGATGTCGAGAAAACCCACTTGTAGAGAAATATATATGTAAAAAACGGCTCGTTTGGGTTGAGAAAATTTTTTTACGTGAAAAACTTTCTCAACTCAAACTAGCCGTTTAACATATATATTAACTTATATTATTCAGGCTTTGTTTATGAATGTTGTTACTTTTTTGTAATTGGGTCACGTCCTCCTATGCCTGTAGTTAACATCCTGTTTCACGAAACTTACCTGTTGACCTTGGTCAACTTCATGGTTAACCTTAAATCTTTACTACTACTTTTCAAACATCTCTGAAAGCTCAACTTTTGTTTCGAAGTTAATGAATGAACTCGTTACATTTTTCACCTTATTTACTTTGTAGTTGTTCTTTTACAATTCTAATAATATTTAACTTTATGATACAGAAACCCATCTGTCAAGTTTTTCACAAATACAGAAAAAACCACGATAAGTCACTTTGTTTTTTATCTTTAAAATGTTGCCGTGGTTGGAAAAATTCTTCACGTCAGATTAGTTTGAAATTTTGTTTATTATTTGTTACTTAACACTTGTAACTTACAGTTTTAGAATTGCTTTCTTGTGTTTCTTTACCTAAAAGCTTACTTTTTGACGATAGAAATAAATAAAATATTCTAGAAGTGAAAATAAGTGTAAATTGAAGCATTACGGTCAAAATTTAACATTCTCGACCAGTGTTAAATTAATTACCTCTTGACCACTGGTTTGATCACGTGACCAGTTTCACCAATGGTGGATGAAGTAACTCATTAAAATCAATGCATACGTCTACCCTAATCTAATATTTAGTTAATAAAACCACTTAAGTTCTTACTTAGTTAACACATGTAAGACCTGAGCATTATCAACTATCAGTTCAGTCCATTATTATATTATATAGGTAAGACCTGAGTACTATCAAGTACAAGTTAAGTTCGCACTTATTTAATACATGTAATATATGAGTAGTAACTACAATAAGTTCAGTTCATACTTATTTAATACATGTAAGATATAAGTAGTAACTACAATCAGTTCAGTTAATATTTATTTAACGTATGTAAGATATGACTAGTAACTACTATCAGTTCAGTTCATACTTATTTAATATATGTAAGATATGAGAAGTAACTAATATCAGTTCAGTTCATACTTATTTAATACATGTAAGATATGAGTAGTAAATACTATCAGTTCAGTTCAGTTCGGTTCATACTTACTTAAATACATGTAAGATATGAATAGTAACTACTATCAGTTCATATTAATTTAATATATGTAAGATATGAGTCGTAACTACTATCAGTTAAGTTCATATTTATTTAATACATGTAAGATATCAGTAATAACTATAATCAGTTCAGATCATATATATTTAATATATGTAAGATATCAGTAGTAACTACTATCAGTTCAGTTCATACTTATTTAATACATGTAAGATATGACTAGTGACTACTATCAGATCAGTTCATACTTATTTCATATATGTAAGATATGAGTGGTAACTACTATCAGTTCAGTTCATACTTATTTAATGCATGTAAGATGTGAGTAGTGACTACTATCAGTTCAGTTCATACTTGTTTAATATATGTAAGATATGAGTGGTAACTACTATCAGTTCAGTTCATACTTTTTTAATACATGTAAGATATGAGTAGTAACTACAATAAGTTCAGTTCATACTTATTTAACACATGTAAGATATGAGAAGTAACTACAATCAGTTCAGTTGATATTTATTTAATACATATAAGATATAAAAAGTGATTAATATCAGTTCAGTTCATACTTACTTAATACATGTAAGATATGAGTAGTAACTACAATCAGTTCAGTTCATATTTATTTAATAAATGTAAGATATGAGTAGTGACTACAATCAGTCAAGTTCACACTTATTTAATACAAGTAAGATATGAGTAGTAACTACTATCAGTTCACTTCATACTTATTTAATACATGTAAGATATGAGTAGTAACTACTGTTTTTCAGTTCATATTTATTTAATAAATGTAAGATATCAGTAGTAACTATAATCAATTCAGTTGATATTTATTTAATACATGTAATATATGAGAAGTGATTAATATCAGTTTAGTTCATACTTATTTAATACATGTAAGATATGAGTAGTAACTACAATAAGTTCAGTTCATACTTATTTAATACATGAAAGATATGAGTAGTAACTACTATCAGTTCAGTTCAAACTTAACTAATACATGTAAGATATGAGTAGTGACTATTATCAGTTCAGTTTATACTTATTTAATATATGTAAGATATGAGTAGTAACTACTACCAGTTCAGTTCATATTAATTTAATATATGTAAGATATGAGTAGTAACTACTATCAGTTACGTTCATACTTATTTAATAAATGTAAGATATGAGTAGTGACTAATATCAGTTCAGTTTATACTTATTTAATGTGTGTAAGATATGAGTAGTAACTACAATAAGTTCAGTTCATACTTATTTAATGTGTGTAAGATATGAGTAGTAACTACAATAAGTTCAGTTCATACTTATTTAATACATGTAAGATATGAGTAGTGACGGCTATCACTTTGGTTCAAACTTATTTAATACATGTAAGATGTGAGTAGTGACTACTATCAGTTCAGTTCATACTTATTTAATATATGTAAGATATGAATAGTAACTACTATCACTTCAGTTCATACTTTTTTAATACATGTAAGATATGAGTAGTAACTACAATAAGTTCAGTTCATACTTATTTAATACATGTAAGATATGAGTAGTAACTACAATCAGTTCAGTTGATATTTATTTAATACATGTAATATATGAGAAGTGATTAATATCAGTTTAGTTCATACTTATTTAATACATGTAAGATATGAGTAGTAACTACTATCAGTTCAGTTCATATTTATTTAATAGATGTAAGATATGAGTAGTAACTACAATCAGTTCAGTTCATATTTATTTAATAAATGTAAGAAATGACTAGTGGGTACTATCAGTTAAGTTCATACTTATTTAATATATGTAAGATATGAGTAGTAAATACAATCAGTTCAGTTCATATTTATTTAATAAATGGAAGATATGAGTAGTGATTAATATCAGTTCAGTTTATACTTATTTAATATATGTAAGATATGAGTAGTAACTACAATAAGTACAGTTCATACTTATTTAATACATGTAAAATATGAGTAGTAACTACAATCAGTCAAGTTCACACTTATTTAATACAAGTAAGATATGAGTAGTAAATACTATCAGTTCACATCATACTTATTTAATACATGTAAGATATGAGTAGTAACTACTGTAATTTCAGTTCATATTTATTTAATAAATGTAAGATATCAGTAGTAACTATAATCAATTCAGTTGATATTTATTTAATACATGTAATATATGAGAAGTGATTAATATCAGTTTAGTTCATACTTATTTAATACATGTAAGATATGAGTAGTAACTACAATAAGTTCAGTTCATACTTATTTAATACATGCAAGATATGAGTAGTAACTACTATCAGTTCAGTTCAAACTTAACTAATACATGTAAGATATGAGTAGTGACTATTATCAGTTCAGTTTATACTTATTTAATATATGTAAGATATGAGTAGTAACTACTACCAGTTCAGTTCATATTAATTTAATATATGTAAGATATGAGTAGTAACTACTATCAGTTCAGTTCATACTTATTTAATAAATGTAAGATATGAGTAGTGACTAATATCAGTTCAGTTTATACTTATTTAATGTGTGTAAGATATGAGTAGTAACTACAATAAGTTCAGTTCATACTTATTTAATACATGTAAGATATGAGTAGTGACGGCTATCACTTTGGTTCAAACTTATTTAATACATGTAAGATGTGAGTAGTGACTACTATCAGTTCAGTTCATACTTATTTAATATATGTAAGATATGAATAGTAACTACTATCACTTCAGTTCATACTTTTTAATACATGTAAGATATGAGTAGTAACTACAATAAGTTCAGTTCATACTTATTTAATACATGTAAGATATGAGTAGTAACTACAATCAGTTCAGTTGATATTTATTTAATACATGTAATATATGAGAAGTGATTAATATCAGTTTAGTTCATACTTATTTAATACATGTAAGATATGAGTAGTAACTACTATCAGTTCAGTTCATATTTATTTAATAGATGTAAGATATGAGTAGTAACTACAATCAGTTCAGTTCATATTTATTTAATAAATGTAAGAAATGACTAGTGGGTACTATCAGTTAAGTTCATACTTATTTAATATATGTAAGATATGAGTAGTAACTACAATCAGTTCAGTTCATATTTATTTAATAAATGGAAGATATGAGTAGTGACTAATATCAGTTCAGTTTATACTTATTTAATGTGTGTAAGATATGAGTAGTAACTACAATAAGTTCAGTTCATACTTATTTAATACATGTAAGATATGAGTAGTGACGGCTATCACTTTGGTTCAAACTTATTTAATACATGTAAGATGTGAGTAGTGACTACTATCAGTTCAGTTCATACTTATTTAATATATGTAAGATATGAATGGTAACTACTATCACTTCAGTTCATACTTTTTTAATACATGTAAGATATGAGTAGTAACTACAATAAATTCAGTTCATACTTATTTAATACATGTAAGATATGAGTAGTAACTACAATCAGTTCAGTTGATATTTATTTAATACATGTAATATATGAGAAGTGATTAATATCAGTTTAGTTCATACTTATTTAATACATGTAAGATATGAGTAGTAACTACTATCAATTCAGTTCATATTTATTTAATAGATGTAAGATATGAGTAGTAACTACAATCAGTTCAGTTCATATTTATTTAATAAATGTAAGATATGAGTAGTGACTAATATCAGTTCAGTTTATACTTATTTAATATATGTAAGATATGAGTAGTAACTACAATCAGTCAAGTTCACACTTATTTAACACAAGTAAGATATGAGTAGTAACTACTATCAGTTCACTTCATACTTATTTAATACATGTAAGATATGAGTAGTAACTACTGTAATTTCAGTTCATATTTATTTAATACATGTAAGATATCAGTAGTAACGATAATCAATTCAGTTCATATTTATTTATTACATGTAAGATATGAGAAGTAACTACTATCAGTTCAGTTCATATTTATTTAATATATGTAAGATATAAGTAGTAACTACTATCAGTCAAGTTTACACTTATTTAATATATGTAAGATTGAGTAGTAACTACAATAAGTTCAGTTCATACTTATTTAATACATGTAAGATATGAGTAGTAACTATTATCAGTTCAGTTCATACTTATTTAATACATGTAAGATATGAGTAGTGAGTACTATCAGTTCATACTTATTTAATATATGTAAGATATGAGTAGTGACTAAAATCAGTTCAGTTTATACTTATTTAATATATGTAAGATATGAGTAGTAACTACAATAAGTTCAGTTCATACTTATTTAATACATGTAAGATATGAGTAGTAACTACAATCAGTTCAGTTGATATTTATTTAATACATGTAATATATGAGAAGTGATTAATATCAGTTTAGTTCATACTTATTTAATACATGTAAGATATGAGTAGTAACTACTATCAGTTCAGTTCATATTTATTTAATAGATGTAAGATATGAGTAGTAACTACAATCAGTTCAGTTCATATTTATTTAATAAATGTAAGATATGACTAGTGGGTACTATCAGTTAAGTTCATACTTATTTAATATATGTAAGATATGAGTAGTAACTACAATCAGTTCAGTTCATATTTATTTAATAAATGGAAGATATGAGTAGTGATTAATATCAGTTCAGTTTATACTTATTTAATATATGTAAGATGTGAGTAGTAACTACAATAAGTACAGTTCATACTTATTTAATACATGTAAAATATGAGTAGTAACTACAATCAGTCAAGTTCACACTTATTTAATACAAGTAAGATATGAGTAGTAAATACTATCAGTTCACATCATACTTATTTAATACATGTAAGATATGAGTAGTACCTACTGTAATTTCAGTTCATATTTATTTAATAAATGTAAGATATCAGTAGTAACTATAATCAATTCAGTTGATATTTATTTAATACATGTAATATATGAGAAGTGATTAATATCAGTTTAGTTCATACTTATTTAATACATGTAAGATATGAGTAGTAACTACAATAAGTTCAGTTCATACTTATTTAATACATGCAAGATATGAGTAGTAACTACTATCAGTTCAGTTCAAACTTAACTAATACATGTAAGATATGAGTAGTGACTATTATCAGTTCAGTTTATACTTATTTAATATATGTAAGATATGAGTAGTAACTACTACCAGTTCAGTTCATATTAATTTAATATATGTAAGATATGAGTAGTAACTACTATCAGTTCAGTTTATACTTATTTAATATATGTAAGATATGAGTAGTAACTACAATAAGTTCAGTTCATACTTATTTAATACATGTAAGATATGAGTAGTAACTACAATAAGTTCAGTTCATACTTATTTAATACATGTAAGATATGAGTAGTAACTACAATCAGTTCAGTTGATATTTATTTAATACATGTAATATATGAGAAGTGATTAATATCAGTTTAGTTCATACTTATTTAATACATGTAAGATATGAGTAGTAACTACTATCAGTTCAGTTGATATTTATTTAATAGATGTAAGATATGAGTAGTAACTACAATCAGTTCAGTTCATATTTATTTAATAAATGTAAGATATGACTAGTGGGTACTATCAGTTAAGTTCATACTTATTTAATATATGTAAGATATGAGTAGTAACTACAATCAGTTCAGTTCATATTTATTTAATAAATGGAAGATATGAGTAGTGATTAATATCAGTTCAGTTTATACTTATTTAATATATGTAAGATGTGAGTAGTAACTACAATAAGTACAGTTCATACTTATTTAATACATGTAAAATATGAGTAGTAACTACAATCAGTCAAGTTCACACTTATTTAATACAAGTAAGATATGAGTAGTAAATACTATCAGTTCACATCATACTTATTTAATACATGTAAGATATGAGTAGTAACTACTGTAATTTCAGTTCATATTTATTTAATAAATGTAAGATATCAGTAGTAACTATAATCAATTCAGTTGATATTTATTTAATACATGTAATATATGAGAAGTGATTAATATCAGTTTAGTTCATACTTATTTAATACATGTAAGATATGAGTAGTAACTACAATAAGTTCAGTTCATACTTATTTAATACATGCAAGATATGAGTAGTAACTACTATCAGTTCAGTTCAAACTTAACTAATACATGTAAGATATGAGTAGTGACTATTATCAGTTCAGTTTATACTTATTTAATATATGTAAGATATGAGTAGTAACTACTACCAGTTCAGTTCATATTAATTTAATATATGTAAGATATGAGTAGTAACTACTATCAGTTCAGTTCATACTTATTTAATACATGTAAGATATGAGTAGTGACGGCTATCACTTTGGTTCAAACTTATTTAATACATGTAAGATGTGAGTAGTGACTACTATCAGTTCAGTTCATACTTATTTAATATATGTAAGATATGAATGGTAACTACTATCACTTTAGTTCATACTTTTTAATACATGTAAGATGTGAGTAGTAACTACAATAAGTTCAGTTCATACTTATTTAATACATATTAGATATGAGTAGTAACTACAATCAGTTCAGTTGATATTTATTTAATACATGTAATATATGAGAAGAGATTAATATCAGTTTAGTTCATACTTATTTAATACATGTAAGATATGAGTAGTAACTACTATCAGTTCAGTTCATATTTATTTAATAGATGTAAGATATGAGTAGTAACTACAATCAGTTCAGTTCATATTTATTTAATAAATGTAAGATATGAGTAGTGACTACTATCAGTTCAGTTCATACTTATTTAATATATGTAAGATATGAGTAGTAACTACAATCAGTTCAGTTCATATTTATTTAATAAATGTAAGATATGAGTAGTAACTACTATCAGTTCAGTTCATACTTATTTAATACATGTAAGATATGAGTAGTAACTACAATAAGTTCAGTTCATACTTATTTAATACATGTAAGATATGAGTAGTAACTACTATCAATTCAGTTCATACTTATTTAATACATGTAAGATATGAGTAGTAACTACTATCAGTTCAGTTCATACTTATTTAATATATGTAAGATATGAGTAGTAACTACTATCAGTTCAGTTCATACTTATTTAATACATGTAAGATATGAGTAGTAACTACAATAAGTTCAGTTCATACTTATTTAATACATGTAAGATATGAGTAGTAACTACAATCAGTTCAGTTCATACTTATTTAATACATGTAAGATATGAGTAGTGACTAATATCAGTTCAGTTCATACTTATTTAATACATGTAAGATATGAGTAGTAACTACTATCAGTTCAGTTCATATTTATTTAATATGTAAGATATGAGTAGTAACTACAATCAGTTCAGTTCATACTTATTTAATACATGTAAGATATGAGTAGTAACTAATATCAGTTCAGTTTATACTTATTTAATATATGTAAGATATGAGTAGTAACTACAATCAGTCAGTTCATACTTATTTAATACATGTAAGATATGAGTAGTAACTACTATCAGTTCAGTTCATACTTATTTAATACATGTAAGATATGAGTAGTAACTACTATCAGTTCAGTTCATATTTATTTAATACATGTAAGATATGAGTAGTAACTATAATCAATTCAGTTCATATTTATTTAATACATGTAAGATATGAGTAGTAACTACTATCAGTTCAGTTCATATTTATTTAATATATGTAAGATATGAGTAGTAACTACTATCAGTTCAGTTCATACTTATTTAATATATGTAAGATATGAGTAGTAACTACAATAAGTTCAGTTCATACTTATTTAATACATGTAAGATATGAGTAGTAACTACTATCAGTTCAGTTCATACTTATTTAATACATGTAAGATATGAGTAGTGACTACTATCAGTTCATACTTATTTAATATATGTAAGATATGAGTAGTGACTAAAATCAGTTCAGTTCATACTTATTTAATATATGTAAGATATGAGTAGTAACTACAATAAGTTCAGTTCATACTTATTTAATACATGTAAGATATGAGTAGTAACTACAATCAGTTCAGTTCATATTTATTTAATACATGTAAGATATGAGTAGTAACTAATATCAGTTCAGTTCATACTTATTTAATACATGTAAGATATGAGTAGTAACTACTATCAGTTCAGTTCATATTTATTTAATACATGTAAGATATGAGTAGTAACTACAATCAGTTCAGTTCATATTTATTTAATAAATGTAAGATATGAGTAGTGACTACTATCAGTTCAGTTCATACTTATTTAATATATGTAAGATATGAGTAGTAACTACAATCAGTTCAGTTCATACTTATTTAATAAATGTAAGATATGAGTAGTGGGTACTATCAGTTAAGTTCATACTTATTTAATACATGTAAGATATGAGTAGTAACTACAATCAGTTCAGTTCATATTTATTTAATAAATGTAAGATATGAGTAGTGACTAATATCAGTTCAGTTTATACTTATTTAATATATGTAAGATATGAGTAGTAACTACAATAAGTTCAGTTCATACTTATTTAATACATGTAAGATATGAGTAGTAACTACAATCAGTTCAGTTCATACTTATTTAATACATGTAAGATATGAGTAGTAACTACTATCAGTTCAGTTCATACTTATTTAATACATGTAAGATATGAGTAGTAACTACTGTAAGTTCAGTTCATATTTATTTAATAAATGTAAGATATGAGTAGTAACTATAATCAGTTCAGTTCATATTTATTTAATACATGTAAGATATGAGTAGTGACTAATATCAGTTCAGTTCATACTTATTTAATACATGTAAGATATGAGTAGTAACTACAATCAGTTCAGTTCATACTTATTTAATACATGTAAGATATGAGTAGTAACTACTATCAGTTCAGTTCAAACTTATTTAATACATGTAAGATATGAGTAGTAACTATTATCAGTTCAGTTCATACTTATTTAATATATGTAAGATATGAGTAGTAACTACTATCAGTTCAGTTCATATTAATTTAATATATGTAAGATATGAGTAGTAACTACTATCAGTTCAGTTCATACTTATTTAATATATGTAAGATATGAGTAGTAACTACTATCAGTTCAGTTCATACTTATTTAATACATGTAAGATATGAGTAGTAACTACTATCAGTTCAGTTCATACTTATTTAATACATGTAAGATATGAGTAGTAACTACAATCAGTTCAGTTGATATTTATTTAATACATGTAAGATATGAGTAGTGACTAATATCAGTTCAGTTCATACTTATTTATATATGTAAGATATGAGTAGTAACTACAATCAGTTCAGTTCATACTTATTTAATACATGTAAGATATGAGTAGTAACTACAATCAGTTCAGTTCATATTTATTTAATACATGTAAGATATGAGTAGTGGGTACTATCAGTTCAGTTCATACTTATTTAATATATGTAAGATATGAGTAGTAACTACTATCAGTTCAGTTCATACTTATTTAATATATGTAAGATATGAGTAGTAACTACTATCAGTTCAGTTTATACTTATTTAATATATGTAAGATATGAGTAGTAACTACAATAAGTTCAGTTCATACTTATTTAATACATGTAAAATATGAGTAGTAACTACAATCAGTCAAGTTCACACTTATTTAATACAAGTAAGATATGAGTAGTAACTACTATCAGTTCAGTTCATACTTATTTAATACATGTAAGATATGAGTAGTAACTACTGTAATTTCAGTTCATATTTATTTAATAAATGTAAGATATCAGTAGTAACTATAATCAATTCAGTTCATATTTATTTAATACATGTAAGATATGAGAAGTGACTAATATCAGTTCAGTTCATACTTATTTAATACATGTAAGATATGAGTAGTAACTACAATAAGTTCAGTTCATACTTATTTAATACATGTAAGATATGAGTAGTAACTACTATCAGTTCAGTTCATACTTATTTAATACATGTAAGATATGAGTAGTGACTATTATCAGTTCAGTTTATACTTATTTAATATATGTAAGATATGAGTAGTAACTACTATCAGTTCAGTTCATATTATTTAATATATGTAAGATATGAGTAGTAACTACTATCAGTTCAGTTCATACTTATTTAATAAATGTAAGATATGAGTAGTGACTAATATCAGTTCAGTTCATACTTATTTAATACATGTAAGATATGAGTAGTGACTACTATCACTTTGGTTCAAACTTAGTTAACTACTATCAGTAGTAGACTACTATCAGTTCAGTTCATACTTATTTAATATATGTAAGATATGAGTGGTAACTACTATCAGTTCAGTTCATACTTTTTTAATACATGTAAGATATGAGTAGTAACTACAATAAGTTCAGTTCATACTTATTTAATACATGTAAGATATGAGTAGTAACTACAATCAGTCAAGTTCACATTTATTTAATACATGTAAGATATGAGTAGTAACTACAATAAGTTCAGTTCATACTTATTTAATATATGTAAGATATGAGTAGTAACTACAATCAGTTCAGTTCATATTTATTTAATACATGTAAGATATGAGTAGTAACTACTATCAGTTCAGTTCATACTTATTTAATACATGTAAGATATGAGTAGTGACTATTATCAATTCAGTTTATACTCCTTTAATATGTGTAAGATATGAGTAGTAACTACAATAAGTTCAGTTCAAACTTTTTAATACATGTAAGATATGAGTAGTAACTACTATCAGTTCAGTTCAAACTTATTTAATATATGTAAGATATGAGTAGTAACTACAATAAGTTCAGTTGATATTTATTTAATACATTTAAAATATGAGATGTGACTAATATCAGTTCAGTTTATACTTATTTAATACATGTAAGATATGAGTAGTAACTACTATCAGTTCAGTTCATACTTATTTAATACATGTAAGATATGAGTAGTAACTACTATCAGTTCAGTTCATACTTATTTAATACATGTAAGATATGAGTAGTAACTAGAATCAGTTCAGTTCATATTTATTTAATAAATGTAAGATATGAGTAGTGACTAAAATCAGTTCAGTTTATACTTATTTAATATATGTAAGATATGAGTAGTAACTACAATCAGTTCAGTTCATACTCATTTAATACATGTAAGATATGAGTAGTTGGTACTATCAGTTAAGTTCATACTTATTTAATACATGTAAGATATGAGTAGTAACTAGAATCAGTTCAGTTCATATTTATTTAATACATGTAAGATATGAGATGTGACCAATATCAGTTCAGTTTATACTTATTTAATATATGTAAGACATGAGTAGTAACTACTATCAGTTCAGTTCATACTTATTTAATACATGCAAGATATGAGTAGTAACTACTATCAGTTCAGTTCATACTTAAATAATACATGTAAGATATGAGTAGTGACTATTATCAATTCAGTTTATACTCCTTTAATATGTGTAAGATATGAGTAGTAACTACAATAAGTTCAGTTCATACTTACTTAATACATGTAAGATATGAGTACTAACTGCTATCAGTTCAGTTCAAACTTATTTAATATATGTAAGATATGAGTAGTGACTACTATCAGTTCAGTTCATACTTATTTAATATATGTAAGATATGAGTGGTAACTACAATCAGTTCAGTTCATACTTACTTAATACATGTAAGATATGAGTAGTAACTACAATCAGTTCAGTTCATATTAATTTAATATATGTAAGATATGAGTAGTAACTACTATCAGTTCAGTTCATATTAATTTAATATATGTAAGATATGAGTAGTAACTACTATCAGTTCAGTTCATACTCATTTAATACATGTAAGATATGAGTAGTTGGTACTATCAGTTCAGTTCATACTCATTTAATACATGTAAGATATGAGTAGTTGGTACTATCAGTTAAGTTCATACTTATTTAATACATGTAAGATATGAGTAGTAACTAGAATCAGTTCAGTTGATATTTATTTCATAAATGTAAGATATGAGTAGTGACTAATATCAGTTCAGTTTATACTTATTTAATATATGTAAGATATGAGTAGTAACTACAATAAGTTTAGTTCATACTTATTTAATACATGTAAGATATGAGTTGTAACTACAATCAATTCAGTTCATATTTATTTAATACATGTAAGATATGAAGTGACAAATATCAGTTCAGTTCATACTTATTTAATATATGTAAGATATGAGAAGTAACTACTATCAGTTCAGTTCAAACTTATCTAATATATGTAAGATATGAGTAGTAACTACTATCAATCAAGTTTACACTTATTTAATATAAGTAAGATATGAGTAGTAACTACAATAAGTACAGTTCATACTTATTTAATACATGTAAAATATGAGTAGTAACTACAATCAGTCAAGTTCACACTTATTTAATACAAGTAAGATATGAGTAGTAACTACTATCAGTTCACTTCATACTTATTTAATACATGTAAGATATGAGTAGTAACTACTGTAATTTCAGTTCATATTTATTTAATAAATGTAAGATATCAGTAGTAACTATAATCAATTCAGTTCATATTTATTTAATGCATGTAAGATATGAGAAGTGACTAATATCAGTTCAGTTCATACTTTTTAATACATGTAAGATATGAGTAGTAACTACAATAAGTTCAGTTCATACTTATTTAATACATGCAAGATATGAGTAGTAACTACTATCAGTTCAGTTCAAACTTAACTAATACATGTAAGATATGAGTAGTGACTATTATCAGTTCAGTTTATAGTTATTTAATATATGTAAGATATGAGTAGTAACTACTATCAGTTCATTTCATATTAATTTAATATATGTAAGATATGAGTAGTAACTACTATCAGTTCAGTTCATACTTATTTAATAAATGTAAGATATGAGTAGTGACTAATATCAGTTCAGTTTATACTTATTTAATACATGTAAGATATGAGTAGTGACTGCTATCACTTTGGTTCAAACTTATTTAATAGATGTAAGATGTGAGTAGCGACTACTATCAGTTCAGTTCATACTTATTTAATATATGTAAGATATGAGTGGTAACTACTATCACTTCAGCTCATACTTTTTTAATACATGTAAGATATGAGTAGTAACTACAATAAGTTCAGTTCATACTTATTTAATACATGTAAGATATGAGTACTAACTACAATCAGTCAAGTTCACATTTATTTAATACAAGTAAGATATGAGTAGTAACTACAATAAGTTCAGTTCATACTTATTTAATATATGTAAGATATGAGTAGTAACTACAATCAGTTCAGTTGATATTTATTTAATACATGCAAGATATGAGTAGTAACTACTATCAGTTCAGTTCATACTTAAATAATACATGTAAGATATGAGTAGTGACTATTATCAATTCAGTTTATACTCCTTTAATATGTGTAAGATATGAGTAGTAACTACAATAAGTTCAGTTCAAACTTTCTTAATACATGTAAGATATGAGTACTAACTGCTATCAGTTCAGTTCAAACTTATTTAATATATGTAAGATATGAGTAGTAACTACAATAAGTTCAGTTGATATTTATTTAATACATTTAAAATATGAGATGTGACTAATATCAGTTCAGTTTATACTTATTTAATATATGTAAGACATGAGTAGTAACTACTATCAGTTCAGTTTATACTTATTTAATACATGTAAGATATGAGTAGTAACTACTATCCGTCTAATTGACACTTATTTAATATATGTAAAATATCAGTAGTAACTACTACAAGTCAAGTTCACACTTATTTAATATATGTAAGATATGAGTAGTAACTACTATCAGTTGAGTTGATACTTATTTAATAGATGTAAGATATGAGTAGTGACTACTATCAGTTCAGTTCATACTTATTTAATATATGTAAGATATGAGTGGTAACTACTATCAGTTCAGTTCATACTTTTTTAATACATGTGAGATATGAGTAGTAACTACTATCAGTTAGTTCACTTATTTAATATATGTAAGATATGAGTAGTGACTACTATCAGTTCAGTTCATACTTATTTAATATATGTAAGATATGAGTAGTAACTACAATAAGTTCAGTTCATACTTATTTAATACATGTAAGATATGAGTAGTAACTACTATCATTTTGGTTCAAACTTATTTAATACGTGTAAGATATGAGTAGTAACTACTCTCAGTTCAGTTCATACTTATTTAAAACATGTAAGATATGAGTAGTAACTACTATCATTTTGGTTCAAACTTATTTAATACATGTGAGATGTGAGAAGTGACTAATATCAGTTCAGTTCATACTTATATAATATATGTAAGATATGAGTAGTAACTTCTATGAGTTCAGTTCAAACTTATTTAATATATGTGAGATATGAGTAGTAACTACTATCACTTCAGTTCATACTTAAATAATACATGTAAGATATGAATAGTGACTACTATCAGTTTAGTTTTACTCATTTAATATATGTAAAATATGAGTAGTAACTACAATAAGTTCAGTTCATACTTATTTAATACATGAAAAATATGAGTAGTAACTACTATCAGTTCAGTTCAAACTTATTTAATATATGTGAGATATGAGTAGTAACTACTATCAGTTTAGTTCATTTCAGTTCATACTTAATACATGTAAGATATGCGTAGCAACTAGTATCAGTTCATATTTATTTAATACATGTAAGATATGAGTAGTTAACTACTATCAGTTAAGTTCATACTTATTTAATACATGTAAGATATGAGTAGTAACTACAATCAGTTCAGTTCATATTTATTTAATAAATGTAAGATATGAGTAGTGACTAATATCAGTTCAGTTTATACTTATTTAATATATGTAAGATATGAGTAGTAACTACAATAAGTTCAGTTCATACTTATTTAATACATGTAAGATATGAGTAGTAACTACTATCAGTTCAGTTCATATTAATTTAATATATGTAAGATATGAGTAGTAACTACTATCAGTTCAGTTCATATTAATTTAATATATGTAAGATATGAGTAGTAACTACTATCAGTTCAGTTCATACTCATTTAATACATGTAAGACATGAGTAGTTGGTACTATCAGTTCAGTTCATACTCATTTAATACATGTAAGATATGAGTAGTTGGTACTATCAGTTAAGTTCATACTTATTTAATACATGTAAGATATGAGTAGTAACTAGAATCAGTTCAGTTCATAGTTATTTAATAAATGTAAGATATGAGTAGTGACTAATATCAGTTCAGTTTATACTTATTTAATATATCTAAGATATGAGTGGTAACTACAATAAGTTCAGTTCATACTTATTTAATACATGTAAGATATGAGTAGTAACTACAATCAATTCAGTTCACATTTATTTAATACATGTAAGATATGAGTACTAACTACTATCAGTTCAGTTCATTCTTACTTGATACATGTAAGATGAGTAGTAACTACTATCAGTTCAGTTCAAACTTATTTAATATATGTAAGATATGAGTAGTGACTACTATCAGTTCAGTTCATACTTTTTTTAATATATGTAAGATATGAGTGGTAACTACAATCAGTTCAGTTCATACTTACTTAATACATGTAAGATATGAGTAGTAACTACTATCAGTTCAGTCATATTCATTTAATATATGTAAGATATGAGTAGTTGGTACTATCAGTTAAGTTCACACTTATTTAATACATGTAATATATGAGTAGTAACTAGAATCAGTTCAGTTTATATTTATTTAATACATGTAAGATATGAGAAGTGACTAATATCAGTTCAGTTCATACTTATTTAATTTATGCAAGATATGAGAAGTAACTACTATCAGTTCAGTTCAAACTTATCTAATACATGTAAGATATGAGAAGTGACTACTATCAGTTCAGTTTTTACTTATTTAATATATGTAAGATATGAGTGGTAACTACAATAAGTTCAGTTCATACTTATTTAATACATGTAAGATATGAGTAGTGACTACTATCAGTTGAGTTAATACTTATTAAATATATGTAAGATATGAGTGGTAACTACTATTAGTTCAGTTCATATTTACTTAATACATGTAAGATATGAGTAGTGAGTACTATCATATTGGTTCAGACTTATTTAATACGTGTAAGTTATGAGTAGTGACTACTATCAGTTAAGTTCATACTTATTTAATACATGTAAGATATGAGTAGTAACTACTGTTAGTCAAGTTCACACTTATCTAATATATGTAAGATATGAGTAGTAACTACTATCAGTTCAGTTCATACTGATTTAATACATATAAGATATTAGTTGTAACTACAATCAGGTCAGTTCATATTTATTAAAAAACATGTAAGATATGAGTAGTAAGTACTATCAGTCAAGTTGACACTATTTAATACAAGTAAGATATGAGTAGTAACTACAATAAGTTCAGTTCATACTTATTTAATATATGTAAGATATGAGTAGTAACTACAATCAGTTCAGTTGATATTTATTTAATACATGCAAGATATGAGTAGTAACTACTATCAGTTCAGTTCATACTTAAATAATACATGTAAGATATGAGTAGTGACTATTATCAGTTCAGTTTATACTTATTTAATATATGTAAGATATGAGTAGTAACTACAATAAGTTCAGTTCATACTTACTTAATACATGTAAGATATGAGTACTAACTGCTATCAGTTCAGTTCAAACTTATTTAATATATGTAAGATATGAGTAGTGACTACTATCAGTTCAGTTCATACTTATTTAATATATGTAAGATATGAGTGGTAACTACAATCAGTTCAGTTCATACTTACTTAATACATGTAAGATATGAGTAGTAACTACAATCAGTTCAGTTCATATTAATTTAATATATGTAAGATATGAGTAGTAACTACTATCAGTTCAGTTCATATTAATTTAATATATGTAAGATATGAGTAGTAACTACTATCAGTTCAGTTCATACTCATTTAATACATGTAAGATATGAGTAGTTGGTACTATCAGTTCAGTTCATACTCATTTAATACATGTAAGATATGAGTAGTTGGTACTATCAGTTAAGTTCATACTTATTTAATACATGTAAGATATGAGTAGTAACTAGAATCAGTTCAGTTGATATTTATTTCATAAATGTAAGATATGAGTAGTGACTAATATCAGTTCAGTTTATACTTATTTAATATATGTAAGATATGAGTAGTAACTACAATAAGTTCAGTTCATACTTATTTAATACATGTAAGATATGAGTTGTAACTACAATCAATTCAGTTCATATTTATTTAATACATGTAAGATATGAGAAGTGACAAATATCAGTTCAGTTCATACTTATTTAATATATGTAAGATATGAGTAGTAACTACTATCAGTTCAGTTCAAACTTATCTAATATATGTAAGATATGAGTAGTAACTACTATCAATCAAGTTTACACTTATTTAATATAAGTAAGATATGAGTAGTAACTACAATAAGTTCAGTTCATACTTATTTAATACATGTAAAATATGAGTAGTAACTACAATCAGTCAAGTTCACACTTATTTAATACATGTAAGATATGAGTAGTAACTACTATCAGTTCAGTTCATACTTATTTAATACATGTAAGATATGAGTAGTAACTACTGTAATTTCAGTTCATATTTATTTAATAAATGTAAGATATCAGTAGTAACTATAATCAATTCAGTTCATATTTATTTAATGCATGTAAGATATGAGAAGTGACTAATATCAGTTCAGTTCATACTTTTTAATACATGTAAGATATGAGTAGTAACTACAATAAGTTCAGTTCATACTTATTTAATACATGCAAGATATGAGTAGTAACTACTATCAGTTCAGTTCAAACTTAACTAATACATGTAAGATATGAGTAGTGACTATTATCAGTTCAGTTTATAGTTATTTAATATATGTAAGATATGAGTAGTAACTACTATCAGTTCAGTTCATATTAATTTAATATATGTAAGATATGAGTAGTAACTACTATCAGTTCAGTTCATACTTATTTAATAAATGTAAGATATGAGTAGTGACTAATATCAGTTCAGTTTATACTTATTTAATACATGTAAGATATGAGTAGTGACTGCTATCACTTTGGTTCAAACTTATTTAATAGATGTAAGATGTGAGTAGCGACTACTATCAGTTCAGTTCATACTTATTTAATATATGTAAGATATGAGTGGTAACTACTATCACTTCAGCTCATACTTTTTTAATACATGTAAGATATGAGTAGTAACTACAATAAGTTCAGTTCATACTTATTTAATACATGTAAGATATGAGTACTAACTACAATCAGTCAAGTTCACATTTATTTAATACAAGTAAGATATGAGTAGTAACTACAATAAGTTCAGTTCATACTTATTTAATATATGTAAGATATGAGTAGTAACTACAATCAGTTCAGTTGATATTTATTTAATACATGCAAGATATGAGTAGTAACTACTATCAGTTCAGTTCATACTTAAATAATACATGTAAGATATGAGTAGTGACTATTATCAATTCAGTTTATACTCCTTTAATATGTGTAAGATATGAGTAGTAACTACAATAAGTTCAGTTCAAACTTTCTTAATACATGTAAGATATGAGTACTAACTGCTATCAGTTCAGTTCAAACTTATTTAATATATGTAAGATATGAGTAGTAACTACAATAAGTTCAGTTGATATTTATTTAATACATTTAAAATATGAGATGTGACTAATATCAGTTCAGTTTATACTTATTTAATACATGTAAGATATGAGTACTAACTACAATCAGTCAAGTTCACATTTATTTAATACAAGTAAGATATGAGTAGTAACTACAATAAGTTCAGTTCATACTTATTTAATATATGTAAGATATGAGTAGTAACTACAATCAGTTCAGTTGATATTTATTTAATACATGCAAGATATGAGTAGTAACTACTATCAGTTCAGTTCATACTTAAATAATACATGTAAGATATGAGTAGTGACTATTATCAATTCAGTTTATACTTATTTAATATGTGTAAGATATGAGTAGTAACTACAATAAGTTCAGTTCATACTTACTTAATACATGTAAGATATGAGTACTAACTGCTATCAGTTCAGTTCAAACTTATTTAATATATGTAAGATATGAGTAGTGACTACTATCAGTTCAGTTCATACTTATTTAATATATGTAAGATATGAGTGGTAACTACAATCAGTTCAGTTCATACTTACTTAATACATGTAAGATATGAGTAGTAACTACAATCAGTTCAGTTCATATTAATTTAATATATGTAAGATATGAGTAGTAACTACTATCAGTTCAGTTCATATTAATTTAATATATGTAAGATATGAGTAGTAACTACTATCAGTTCAGTTCATACTCATTTAATACATGTAAGATATGAGTAGTTGGTACTATCAGTTCAGTTCATACTCATTTAATACATGTAAGATATGAGTAGTTGGTACTATCAGTTAAGTTCATACTTATTTAATACATGTAAGATATGAGTAGTAACTAGAATCAGTTCAGTTGATATTTATTTCATAAATGTAAGATATGAGTAGTGACTAATATCAGTTCAGTTTATACTTATTTAATATATGTAAGATATGAGTAGTAACTACAATAAGTTTAGTTCATACTTATTTAATACATGTAAGATATGAGTTGTAACTACAATCAATTCAGTTCATATTTATTTAATACATGTAAGATATGAGAAGTGACAAATATCAGTTCAGTTCATACTTATTTAATATATGTAAGATATGAGAAGTAACTACTATCAGTTCAGTTCAAACTTATCTAATATATGTAAGATATGAGTAGTAACTACTATCAATCAAGTTTACACTTATTTAATATAAGTAAGATATGAGTAGTAACTACAATAAGTACAGTTCATACTTATTTAATACATGTAAAATATGAGTAGTAACTACAATCAGTCAAGTTCACACTTATTTAATACAAGTAAGATATGAGTAGTAACTACTATCAGTTCACTTCATACTTATTTAATACATGTAAGATATGAGTAGTAACTACTGTAATTTCAGTTCATATTTATTTAATAAATGTAAGATATCAGTAGTAACTATAATCAATTCAGTTCATATTTATTTAATACATGTAAGATATGAGAAGTGACTAATATCAGTTCAGTTCATACTTTTTAATACATGTAAGATATGAGTAGTAACTACAATAAGTTCAGTTCATACTTATTTAATACATGCAAGATATGAGTAGTAACTACTATCAGTTCAGTTCAAACTTAACTAATACATGTAAGATATGAGTAGTGACTATTATCAGTTCAGTTTATAGTTATTTAATATATGTAAGATATGAGTAGTAACTACTATCAGTTCAGTTCATATTAATTTAATATATGTAAGATATGAGTAGTAACTACTATCAGTTCAGTTCATACTTATTTAATAAATGTAAGATATGAGTAGTGACTAATATCAGTTCAGTTTATACTTATTTAATACATGTAAGATATGAGTAGTGACTACTATCACTTTGGTTCAAACTTATTTAATAGATGTAAGATGTGAGTAGCGACTACTATCAGTTCAGTTCATACTTATTTAATATATGTAAGATATGAGTGGTAACTACTATCACTTCAGCTCATACTTTTTTAATACATGTAAGATATGAGTAGTAACTACAATAAGTTCAGTTCATACTTATTTAATACATGTAAGATATGAGTACTAACTACAATCAGTCAAGTTCACATTTATTTAATACATGTAAGATATGAGTAGTAACTACAATAAGTTCAGTTCATACTTATTTAATATATGTAAGATATGAGTAGTAACTACAATCAGTTCAGTTGATATTTATTTAATACATGCAAGATATGAGTAGTAACTACTATCAGTTCAGTTCATACTTAAATAATACATGTAAGATATGAGTAGTGACTATTATCAATTCAGTTTATACTCCTTTAATATGTGTAAGATATGAGTAGTAACTACAATAAGTTCAGTTCAAACTTTCTTAATACATGTAAGATATGAGTACTAACTGCTATCAGTTCAGTTCAAACTTATTTAATATATGTAAGATATGAGTAGTAACTACAATAAGTTCAGTTGATATTTATTTAATACATTTAAAATATGAGATGTGACTAATATCAGTTCAGTTTATACTTATTTAATATATGTAAGACATGAGTAGTAACTACTATCAGTTCAGTTTATACTTATTTAATACATGTAAGATATGAGTAGTAACTACTATCCGTCTAATTCACACTTATTTAATATATGTAAAATATCAGTAGTAACTACTACAAGTCAAGTTCACACTTATTTAATATATGTAAGATATGAGTAGTAACTACTATCAGTTGAATTGATACTTATTTAATAGATGTAAGATATGAGTAGTGACTACTATCAGTTCAGTTCATACTTATTTAATATATGTAAGATATGAGTGGTAACTACTATCAGTTCAGTTCATACTTTTTTAATACATGTGAGATATGAGTAGTAACTACTATCCGTCTAATTGGCACTTATTTAATATATGTAAAATATGAGTAGTGACTAGTATCAGTTGAGTTAATACTTATTAAATATATGTAAGATATGAGTAGTAACTACAATAAGTTCAGTTCATACTTATTTAATACATGTAAGATATGAGTAGTAACTACTATCATTTTGGTTCAAACTTATTTAATACGTGTAAGATATGAGTAGTAACTACTCTCAGTTCAGTTCATACTTATTTAAAACATGTAAGATATGAGTAGTAACTACTATCATTTTGGTTCAAACTTATTTAATACATGTGAGATGTGAGAAGTGACTAATATCAGTTCAGTTCATACTTATATAATATATGTAAGATATGAGTAGTAACTTCTATGAGTTCAGTTCAAACTTATTTAATATATGTGAGATATGAGTAGTAACTACTATCACTTCAGTTCATACTTAAATAATACATGTAAGATATGAATAGTGACTACTATCAGTTTAGTTTTACTCATTTAATATATGTAAAATATGAGTAGTAACTACAATAAGTTCAGTTCATACTTATTTAATACATGAAAAATATGAGTAGTAACTACTATCAGTTCAGTTCAAACTTATTTAATATATGTGAGATATGAGTAGTAACTACTATCAGTTTAGTTCATTTCAGTTCATACTTAATACATGTAAGATATGCGTAGCAACTAGTATCAGTTCATATTTATTTAATACATGTAAGATATGAGTAGTTGGTACTATCAGTTAAGTTCATACTTATTTAATACATGTAAGATATGAGTAGTAACTAGAATTATGTTCAGTTCATATTTATTTCATAAATGTAAGATATGAGTAGTGACTAATATCAGTTCAGTTTATACTTATTTAATATATGTAAGATATGAGTGGTAACTACAATAAGTTCAGTTCATACTCACTTAATACATGTAAGATATGAGTACTAACTGCTATCAGTTCAGTTCATATTAATTTAATATATGTAAGATATGAGTAGTAACTACTATCAGTTCAGTTCATATTAATTTAATATATGTAAGATATGAGTAGTAACTACTATCAGTTCAGTTCATACTCATTTAATACATGTAAGACATGAGTAGTTGGTACTATCAGTTCAGTTCATACTCATTTAATACATGTAAGATATGAGTAGTTGGTACTATCAGTTAAGTTCATACTTATTTAATACATGTAAGATATGAGTAGTAATTAGAATCAGTTCAGTTCATAGTTATTTCATAAATGTAAGATATGAGTAGTGACTAATATCAGTTCAGTTTATACTTATTTAATATATCTAAGATATGAGTGGTAACTACAATAAGTTCAGTTCATACTTATTTAATACATGTAAGATATGAGTAGTAACTACAATCAATTCAGTTCACATTTATTTAATACATGTAAGATATGAGTAGTAACTACTATCAGTTCAGTTCATTCTTACTTGATACATGTAAGATGAGTAGTAACTACTATCAGTTCAGTTCAAACTTATTTAATATATGTAAGATATGAGTAGTGACTACTATCAGTTCAGTTCATACTTTTTTAATATATGTAAGATATGAGTGGTAACTACAATCAGTTCAGTTCATACTTACTTAATACATGTAAGATATGAGTAGTAACTACTATCAGTTCAGTCATATTCATTTAATATATGTAAGATATGAGTAGTTGGTACTATCAGTTAAGTTCACACTTATTTAATACATGTAATATATGAGTAGTAACTAGAATCAGTTCAGTTTATATTTATTTAATACATGTAAGATATGAGAAGTGACTAATATCAGTTCAGTTCATACTTATTTAATTTATGTAAGATATGAGAAGTAACTACTATCAGTTCAGTTCAAACTTATCTAATACATGTAAGATATGAGAAGTGACTACTATCAGTTCAGTTTTTACTTATTTAATATATGTAAGATATGAGTGGTAACTACAATAAGTTCAGTTCATACTTATTTAATACATGTAAGATATGAGTAGTGACTACTATCAGTTGAGTTAATACTTATTAAATATATGTAAGATATGAGTGGTAACTACTATTAGTTCAGTTCATATTTACTTAATACATGTAAGATATGAGTAGTGAGTACTATCATATTGGTTCAGACTTATTTAATACGTGTAAGTTATGAGTAGTGACTACTATCAGTTAAGTTCATACTTATTTAATACATGTAAGATATGAGTAGTAAACTACTGTTAGTCAAGTTCACACTTATCTAATATATGTAAGATATGAGTAGTAACTACTATCAGTTCAGTTCATACTTATTTAATACATATAAGATATTAGTTGTAACTACAATCAGGTCAGTTCATATTTATTAAAAAACATGTAAGATATGAGTAGTAAGTACTATCAGTCAAGTTGACACTATTTAATACATGTAAGATATGAGTAGTAATTACTATCAGTTCAGTTCATATTTATTTAATACATGTAAGATATGAGTAGTAACTTCTATCAGTTCAGTTCAAACTTATTTAATATATGTGAGATATGAGTAGTAACTACTATCACTTCAGTTCATACTTATTAATACATGTAAGATATGAATAGTGACTACTATCAGTTCAGTTCATACTTATTTAATATATGTAAGATATGAGTAGTAACTACTCTCAGTTCAGTTCATATTTATTTAATACATGTAAGATATGAGTAGTAACTACTATCAGTTCAGTTCAAACTTATTTAATATATGTGAGATATGAGTTGTAACTACTATCACTTCAGTTCATACTTAAATAATACATGTAAGATATGAATAGTAACTACTATCAGTTCAGTTCAAACTTATCTAATATATGTAAGATATGAGTAGTAACTACTATCAATCAAGTTTACACTTATTTAATATAAGTAAGATATGAGTAGTAACTACAATAAGTACAGTTCATACTTATTTAATACATGTAAAATATGAGTAGTAACTACAATCAGTCAAGTTCACACTTATTTAATACAAGTAAGATATGAGTAGTAACTACTATCAGTTCACTTCATACTTATTTAATACATGTAAGATATGAGTAGTAACTACTGTAATTTCAGTTCATACTTATTTAATAAATGTAAGATATGAGTAGTAACTATAATCAGTTCAGTTCATATTTATTTAATGCATGTAAGATATGAGAAGTGACTAATATCAGTTCAGTTCATACTTTTTTAATCATGTAAGATATGAGTAGTAACTACAATAAGTTCAGTTCATACTTATTTAATACATGCAAGATATGAGTAGTAACTACTATCAGTTCAGTTCAAACTTAACTAATACATGTAAGATATGAGTAGTGACTATTATCAGTTCAGTTTATAGTTATTTAATATATGTAAGATATGAGTAGTAACTACTATCAGTTCAGTTCATATTAATTTAATATATGTAAGATATGAGTAGTAACTACTATCAGTTCAGTTCATACTTATTTAATAAATGTAAGATATGAGTAGTGACTAATATCAGTTCAGTTTATACTTATTTAATACATGTAAGATATGAGTAGTGACTACTATCACTTTGGTTCAAACTTATTTAATAGATGTAAGATGTGAGTAGCGACTACTATCAGTTCAGTTCATACTTATTTAATATATGTAAGATATGAGTAGTAACTACTATCACTTCAGTTCATACTTTTTTAATACATGTAAGATATGAGTAGTAACTACAATCAGTTCAGTTCATACTTATTTAATACATGTAAGATATGAGTAGTAACTACAATCAGTCAAGTTCACATTTATTTAATACATGTAAGATATGAGTAGTAACTACAATCAGTTCAGTTCATACTTATTTAATATATGTAAGATATGAGTAGTAACTACAATCAGTTCAGTTCATATTTATTTAATACATGTAAGATATGAGTAGTAACTACTATCAGTTCAGTTCATACTTAAATAATACATGTAAGATATGAGTAGTGACTATTATCAATTCAGTTTATACTCCTTTAATATGTGTAAGATATGAGTAGTAACTACAATAAGTTCAGTTCAAACTTTCTTAATACATGTAAGATATGAGTACTAACTGCTATCAGTTCAGTTCAAACTTATTTAATATATGTAAGATATGAGTAGTAACTACAATAAGTTCAGTTCATATTTATTTAATACATTTAAAATATGAGATGTGACTAATATCAGTTCAGTTTATACTTATTTAATATATGTAAGATATGAGTAGTAACTACTATCAGTTCAGTTTATACTTATTTAATACATGTAAGATATGAGTAGTAACTACTATCCGTCTAATTGACACTTATTTAATATATGTAAAATATCAGTAGTAACTACTACAAGTCAAGTTCACACTTATTTAATATATGTAAGATACGAGTAGTAACTACTATCAGTTGAGTTGATACTTATTTAATAGATGTAAGATATGAGTAGTGACTACTATCAGTTCAGTTCATACTTATTTAATATATGTAAGATATGAGTAGTAACTACTATCAGTTCAGTTCATACTTATTTAATACATGTAAGATATGAGTAGTAACTACAATCAGTTCAGTTCATACTTATTTAATACATGTAAGATATGAGTAGTAACTACAATTAGTTCAGTTCATACTTACTTAATACATGTAAGATATGAGTACTAACTACTATCAGTTCAGTTCAAACTTATTTAATATATGTAAGATATGAGTAGTGACTACTATCAGTTCAGTTCATACTTATTTAATATATGTAAAATATGAGTAGTAACTACAATGAGTTCAGTTCATACTTACTTAATACATGTAAGATATGAGTAGTAACTACTATCAGTTCAGTTCATATTCATTTAACATATGTAAATATGAGTAGTAACTTCTATCAGTTCAGTTCATACTTATTTAATACATGTAAGATATGAGTAGTTGGTACTATCAGTTCAGTTCATACTTATTTAATACATGTAAGATATGAGTAGTAACTAGAATCAGTTCAGTTCATATTTATTTAATACATGTAAGATATGAGTAGTGACTAATATCAGTTCAGTTCATACTTATTTAATATATGTAAGATATGAGTAGTAACTACAATCAGTTCAGTTCATACTTATTTAATACATGTAAGATATGAGTAGTAACTACTATCAGTTCAGTTCAAACTTATTTAATATATGTAAGATATGAGTAGTAACTACTATCAGTTCAGTTCATACTTATTTAATACATGTAAGATATGAGTAGTAACTACTATCAGTTCAGTTCAATACTTATTTAATACATGTAAGATATGAGTAGTAACTACTATCAGTTCAGTTCATACTTATTTAATACATGTAAGATATGAGTAGTAACTACTGTAATTTCAGTTCATATTTATTTAATAAATGTAAGATATGAGTAGTAACTACTAATCAATTCAGTTCATATTTATTTAATACATGTAAGATATGAGTAGTGACTAATATCAGTTCAGTTCATACTTTTTTTTAATACATGTAAGATATGAGTAGTAACTACAATAAGTTCAGTTCATACTTATTTAATACATGCAAGATATGAGTAGTAACTACTATCAGTTCAGTTCAAACTTATTTAATACATGTAAGATATGAGTAGTGACTATTATCAGTTCAGTTTATACTTATTTAATATATGTAAGATATGAGTAGTAACTACTATCAGTTCAGTTCATATTAATTTAATATATGTAAGATATGAGTAGTAACTACTATCAGTTCAGTTCATACTTATTTAATAAATGTAAGATATGAGTAGTGACTAATATCAGTTCAGTTTATACTTATTTAATACATGTAAGATATGAGTAGTGACTACTATCACTTTGGTTCAAACTTATTTAATACATGTAAGATATGAGTAGTAACTACTATCAGTTCAGTTCATACTTATTTAATATATGTAAGATATGAGTGGTAACTACTATCAGTTCAGTTCATACTTTTTTAATACATGTAAGATATGAGTAGTAACTACAATAAGTTCAGTTCATACTTATTTAATACATGTAAGATATGAGTAGTAACTACAATCAGTCAAGTTCATATTTATTTAATACATGTAAGATATGAGTAGTAACTACAATAAGTTCAGTTCATACTTATTTAATATATGTAAGATATGAGTAGTAACTACAATCAGTTCAGTTCATATTTATTTAATACATGTAAGATATGAGTAGTAACTACTATCAGTTCAGTTCATACTTAAATAATACATGTAAGATATGAGTAGTGACTATTATCAGTTCAGTTTATACTTATTTAATATATGTAAGATATGAGTAGTAACTACAATAAGTTCAGTTCAAACTTTCTTAATACATGTAAGATATGAGTAGTAACTACTATCAGTTCAGTTCAAACTTATTTAATATATGTAAGATATGAGTAGTAACTACAATCAGTTCAGTTCATATTTATTTAATACATGTAAGATATGAGATGTGACTAATATCAGTTCAGTTTATACTTATTTAATATATGTAAGATATGAGTAGTAACTACTATCAGTTCAGTTCATACTTATTTAATACATGTAAGATATGAGTAGTAACTACTATCAGTCTAATTGACACTTATTTAATATATGTAAAATATGAGTAGTAACTACTACAAGTCAGTTCACACTTATTTAATATATGTAAGATATGAGTAGTAACTACTATCAGTTCAGTTCATACTTATTTAATATGTAAGATATGAGTAGTGACTACTATCAGTTCAGTTCATACTTATTTAATATATGTAAGATATGAGTAGTAACTACTATCAGTTCAGTTCATACTTTTTTAATACATGTAAGATATGAGTAGTAACTACAATAAGTTCAGTTCATACTTATTTAATACATGTAAGATATGAGTAGTAACTACTATCAGTTCAGTTCATACTTATTTAATACATGTAAGATATGAGTAGTAACTACTATCAGTTCAGTTCATACTTATTTAATATATGTAAGATATGAGTAGTAACTACTATCAGTTCAGTTCATACTTATTTAATATATGTAAGATATGAGTAGTAACTACAATCAGTTCAGTTCATACTTATTTAATACATGTAAGATATGAGTAGTAACTACTATCAGTTCAGTCATATTCATTTAATATATGTAAGATATGAGTAGTAACTACTATCAGTTCAGTTCATACTTATTTAATACATGTAAGATATGAGTAGTAACTACTATCAGTTCAGTTCATACTTATTTAATACATGTAAGATATGAGTGTTAACTACTATCAGTTCAGTTCATATTTATTTAATACATGTAAGATATGAGTAGTGACTACTATCAGTTCAGTTCATACTTATTTAATATATGTAAGATATGAGTAGTAACTACAATCAGTTCAGTTCATACTTATTTAATACATGTAAGATATGAGTAGTAACTACTATCAGTTCAGTTCAAACTTATTTAATATATGTAAGATATGAGTAGTAACTACTATCAGTTCAGTTCATACTTACTTAATACATGTAAGATATGAGTAGTAACTACTATCATTTCAGTTCAATATTTTTTAATACATGTAAGATATGAGTAGTAACTACTATCAGTTCAGTTCATACTTTTTTAATACATGTAAGATATGAGTAGTAACTACAATCAGTTCAGTTCATACTTATTTAATACATGTAAGATATGAGTAGTAACTACAATCAGTTCAGTTCATACTTACTTAATACATGTAAGATATGAGTAGTAACTACTATCAGTTCAGTTCATACTTATTTAATACAAGTAAGATATGAGTAGTAACTACAATAAGTTCAGTTGATATTTATTTAATACATTTAAAATATGAGATGTGACTAATATCAGTTCAGTTTATACTTATTTAATATATGTAAGATATGAGTAGTAACTACTATCAGTTCAGTTTATACTTATTTAATACATGTGAGATATGAGTAGTAACTACTATCCGTCTAATTGACACTTATTTAATATATGTAAAATATGAGTAGTGACTACTATGAGTTGAGTTAATACTTATTAAATATATGTAAGATATGAGTAGTAACTACAATAAGTTCAGTTCATACTTATTTAATACATGTAAGATATGAGTAGTAACTACTATCATTTTGGTTCAAACTTATTTAATACGTGTAAGATATGAGTAGTAACTACTCTCAGTTCAGTTCATACTTATTTAAAACATGTAAGATATGAGTAGTAACTACTATCAATTCAGTTCACATTTATTTAATACATGTAAGATATGAGAAGTGACAAATATCAGTTCAGTTCCCACTTATTTAATATATGTAAGATATGAGAAGTAACTACTATCAGTTTAGTTCAAACTTATCTAATATATGTAAGATATGAGTAGTAACTACTATCAGTTCAGTTCATACTTACTTGATACATGTAAGATGAGTAGTAACTACTATCAGTTCAGTTCAAACTTATTTAATATATGTAAGATATGAGTAGTGACTACTATCAGTTCAGTTCATACTTATTTAATATATGTAAGATATGAGTGGTAACTACAATCAGTTCAGTTCATACTTACTTAATACATGTAAGATATGAGTAGTAACTACTATCAGTTCAGTCATATTCATTTAATATATGTAAGATATGAGTAGTTGGTACTATCAGTTAAGTTCACACTTATTTAATACATGTAATATATGAGTAGTAACTAGAATCAGTTCAGTTTATATTTATTTAATACATGTAAGATATGAGAAGTGACTAATATCAGTTCAGTTCATACTTATTTAATTTATGTAAGATATGAGAAGTAACTATTCTCAGTTCAGTTCAAACTTATCTAATACATGTAAGATATGAGAAGTGACTACTATCAGTTCAGTTTTTACTTATTTAATATATGTAAGATATGAGTGGTAACTACAATAAGTTCAGTTCATACTTATTTAATACATGTAAGATATGAGTAGTGACTACTATCAGTTGAGTTAATACTTATTAAATATATGTAAGATATGAGTAGTAACTACTATTAGTTCAGTTCATATTTACTTAATACATGTAAGATATGAGTAGTGAGTACTATCATATTGGTTCAGACTTATTTAATACGTGTAAGTTATGAGTAGTGACTACTATCAGTTAAGTTCATACTTATTTAATACATGTAAGATATGAGTAGTAACTACTGTTAGTCAAGTTCACACTTATTTAATATATGTAAGATATGAGTAGTAACTACTATCAGTTCAGTTCATACTTATTTAATACATATAAGATATTAGTTGTAACTACAATCAGGTCAGTTCATATTTATTAAAAAACATGTAAGATATGAGTAGTAAGTACTATCAGTCAAGTTGACACTATTTAATACATGTAAGATATGAGTAGTAATTACTATCAGTTCAGTTCATATTTATTTAATACATGTAAGATATCAGTAGTAACTTCTATGAGTTGAGTTCAAACTTATTTAATATATGTGAGATATGAGTAGTAACTACTATCACTTCAGTTCATACTTAAATAATACATGTAAGATATGAATAGTGACTACTATCAGTTCAGTTCATACTTATTTAATATATATAAGATATGAGTAGTAACTACTCTCAGTTTAGTTCATATTTAGTTAATACATGTAAGATATCAGTAGTAACTTCTATGAGTTGAGTTCAAACTTATTTAATATATGTGAGATATGAGTTGTAACTACTATCACTTCAGTTCATACTTAAATAATACATGTAAGATATGAATAGTGACTACTATCAGTTCAGTTCATACTTATTTAATATATATAAGATATGAGTAGTAACTACTCTCAGTTCAGTTCATACTTTTTAATATATGTGAGATATGAGTAGTAACTACAATAAGTTCAGTTCATACTTATTTAATATATGTAAGATATGAGTAGTAACTACTATCATTTTGGTTCATACTTACTTAATACATGTAAGATATGAGTAGTAACTACTATCAGTTCAGTCATATTCATTTAATATATGTAAGATATGAGTAGTTGGTACTATCAGTTAAGTTCACACTTATATAATACATGTAATATATGAGTAGTAACTAGAATCAGTTCAGTTTATATTTATTTAATACATGTAAGATATGAGAAGTGACTAATATCAGTTCAGTTCATACTTATTTAATTTATGTAAGATATGAGAAGTAACTACTATCAGTTCAGTTCAAACTTATCTAATACATGTAAGATATGAGAAGTGACTACTATCAGTTCAGTTTTTACTTATTTAATATATGTAAGATATGAGTGGTAACTACAATAAGTTCAGTTCATACTTATTTAATACATGTAAGATATGAGTAGTGACTACTATCAGTTGAGTTAATACTTATTAAATATATGTAAGTATCAGTGGTAACTACTATTAGTTCAGTTCATATTTACTTAATACATGTAAGATATGAGTAGTGAGTACTATCATATTGGTTCAGACTTATTTAATACGTGTAAGTTATGAGTAGTGACTACTATCAGTTAAGTTCATACTTATTTAATACATGTAAGATATGAGTAGTAACTACTGTTAGTCAAGTTCACACTTATTTAATATATGTAAGATATGAGTAGTAACTACTATCAGTTCAGTTCATACTTATTTAATACATATAAGATATTAGTTGTAACTACAATCAGGTCAGTTCATATTTATTAAAAAACATGTAAGATATGAGTAGTAAGTACTATCAGTCAAGTTGACACTATTTAATACATGTAAGATATGAGTAGTAACTTCTATGAGTTGAGTTCAAACTTATTTAATATATGTGAGATATGAGTAGTAACTACTATCACTTCAGTTCATACTTAAATAATACATGTAAGATATGAATAGTGACTACTATCAGTTCAGTTCATACTTATTTAATATATATAAGATATGAGTAGTAACTACTCTCAGTTTAGTTCATATTTAGTTAATACATGTAAGATATCAGTAGTAACTTCTATGAGTTGAGTTCAAACTTATTTAATATATGTGAGATATGAGTTGTAACTACTATCACTTCAGTTCATACTTAAATAATACATGTAAGATATGAATAGTGACTACTATCAGTTCAGTTCATACTTATTTAATATATATAAGATATGAGTAGTAACTACTCTCAGTTCAGTTCATACTTTTTAATATATGTGAGATATGAGTAGTAACTACAATAAGTTCAGTTCATACTTATTTAATATATGTAAGATATGAGTAGTAACTACTATCATTTTGGTTCAAACTTATTTAATACGTGTAAGATATGAGTAGTAACTACTCTCAGTTCAGTTCATACTTATTTAAAACATGTAAGATATGAGTAGTAACTACTATCATTTTGGTTCAAACTTATTTAATACATGTGAGATGTGAGAAGTGACTAATATCAGTTCAGTTCATACTTATATAATATATGTAAGATATGAGTAAAAACTTCTATGAGTTCAGTTAAAACTTATTTAATATATGTGAGATATGAGTAGTAACTATTATCACTTCAGTTCATACTTAAATAATACATGTAATATATGAATAGTGACTACTATCAGTTTAGTTTTACTCATTTAATATATGTAAAATATGAGTAGTAACTACAATAAGTTCAGTTCATACTTATTTAATACATGAAAAATATGAGTAGTAACTACTATCAGTTCAGTTCAGTTCATACTTAATACATGTAAGATATGTGTAGTAACTAGTATCAGTTCATACTTAATACATGTAAGATATGTGTAGTAACTAGTATCAGTTCATATTTATTTAATACATGTAAGATATGAATAGTAACTACAATAAGTTCAGTTCATACTTATTCAATACATGTAAAATATGAGTAGTAACTACAATAAGTTCAGTTCATACTTATTTAATACATGTATGATATGAGTAGTGACTACTATCAGTTAAGTTCATACTTATTTAATACATGTAAGATATGAGTAGTAACTACTGTTAGTCAAGTTCACACTTATTTAATATATGTAAGATATGAGTAGTAACTACTATCAGTTCAGTTCATACTTATTTAATACATATAAGATATTAGTTGTAACTACAATCAGGTCAGTTCATATTTATTAAAAAACATGTAAGATATGAGTAGTAAGTACTATCAGTCAAGTTGACACTTATTTAATACATGTAAGATATGAGTAGTAATTACTATCAGTTCAGTTCATATTTATTTAATACATGTAAGATATCAGTAGTAACTTCTATGAGTTGAGTTCAAACTTATTTAATATATGTGAGATATGAGTAGTAACTACTATCACTTCAGTTCATACTTAAATAATACATGTAAGATATGAATAGTGACTACTATCAGTTCAGTTCATACTTATTTAATATATATAAGATATGAGTAGTAACTACTCTCAGTTCAGTTCATATTTAGTTAATACATGTAAGATATCAGTAGTAACTTCTATGAGTTGAGTTCAAACTTATTTAATATATGTGAGATATGAGTTGTAACTACTATCACTTCAGTTCATACTTAAATAATACATGTAAGATATGAATAGTGACTACTATCAGTTCAGTTCATACTTATTTAATATATATAAGATATGAGTAGTAACTACTCTCAGTTCAGTTCATACTTTTTAATATATGTAAGATATGAGTAGTAACTACAATAAGTTCAGTTCATACTTATTTAATATATGTAAGATATGAGTAGTAACTACTATCATTTTGGTTCAAACTTATTTAATACGTGTAAGATATGAGTAGTAACTACTCTCAGTTCAGTTCATACTGATTTAAAACATGTAAGATATGAGTAGTAACTACTATCATTTTGGTTCAAACTTATTTAATACATGTAAGATGTGAGAAGTGACTAATATCAGTTCAGTTCATACTTATTTAATATATGTAAGATATGAGTAGTAACTACTATAAGTTCAGTTCAAACTTATTTAATATATGTAAGATATGAGTAGTAACTATTATCAGTTCAGTTCATACTTATTTAATACATGTAAGATATGAGTAGTAACTACTATCAGTTCAGTTCATACTTATTTAATACATGTAAGATATGAGTAGTAACTACTATCATTTCAGTTCATATTATTTAATACATGTAAGATATGAGTAGTAACTACTATCAGTTCAGTTCATACTTATTTAATATATGTAAGATATGAGTAGTAACTACTATCAGTTCAGTTCAGTTCAGTTCATACTTAATACATGTAAGATATGTAGTAACTAGTATCAGTTCATATTTATTTAATACATGTAAGATATGAGTAGTAACTACAATAAGTTCAGTTCATACTTATTCAATACATGTAAGATATGAGTAGTAACTACTATCAGTTCAGTTCATACTTATTTAATACATGTAAGATATGAGTAGTAACTACTATCAGTTCAGTTCATACTTATTTAATACATGTAAGATATGAGTAGTAACTACTATCAGTTCAGTTCATATTTATTTAATATATGTAAGATATGAGTAGTAACTACACTCAGTTCAGTTCATACTTATTTAATACATGTAAGATATGAGTAGTAACTACTATCAGTTCAGTTCATACTTATTTAATATATGTAAGATATGAGTAGTAACTACACTCAGTTCAGTTCATATTATTTAATACATGTAAGATATGAGTAGTAACTACTATCAGTTCAGTTCATACTTATTTAATATATGTAAGATATGAGTGGTAACTACTATCAGTTCAGTTCATATTATTTAATACATGTAAGATATGAGTAGTAACTACAATCAGTTCAGTTCATACTTATTTAATACATGTAAGATATGAGTAGTAACTAATATCAGTTCAGTTCATACTTATTTAATACATGTAAGATATGAGTAGTAACTACTATCAGTTCAGTTCATACTTATTTAATACATGTAAGATATGAGTAGTAACTACTATCATTTTGGTTCAAACTTATTTAATATATGTAAGATATGAGTAGTAACTACTATCATTTCAGTTCATACTTAAATAATACATGTAAGATATGAGTAGTAACTACTGTCAGTTCAGTTCATACTGATTTAAAACATGTAAGATATGAGTAGTAACTACTATCATTTTGGTTCATACTTATTTAATACATGTAAGATATGAGAAGTGACTAATATCAGTTCAGTTGATACTTATATAATATATGTAAGATATGAGTAGTAACTACTATCAGTTCAGTTCAGTTCAGTTCATACTTAATACATGTAAGATATGTGTAGTAACTAGTATCAGTTCATATTTATTTAATACATGTAAGATATGAATAGTAACTACAATAAGTTCAGTTCATACTTATTCAATACATGTAAGATATGAGTAGTAACTACAATAAGTTCAGTTCATACTTATTTAATACATGTAAGATATGAGTAGTGACTACTATCATTTTGGTTCATACTTATTCAATACATGTAAGATATGAGTAGTAACTACTATCAGTTCAGTTAATATTTATTAAATATATGTAAGATATGAGTAGTAACTACACTCAGATCAGTTCATATTGATTTAATACATGTAAGGTATGAGTAGTAACTACTATCAGTTCAGTTCATACTTATTTAATATATGTAAGATATGAGTAGTAACTACACTCAGATCAGTTCATATTGATTTAATACATGTAAGGTATGAGTAGTAACTACTATCAGTTCAGTTCATACTTATTTAATATATGTAAGATATGAGTGGTAACTAATATCAGTTAAGTTAATATATATTTAATACATGTAAGATATGAGTAGCAACTACAATCAGTTCAGTTCATATTTATTTAATACATGTAATATATGAGTAGTGACTAATATCAGTTCAGATCATACTTTTTTAATATATGTAAGATATGAGTAGTAACTACAATAAGTTCAGTTCATACTTATTTAATACATGTAAGATATGAGTAGTGACTACTATCATTTTGGTTCAAACTTATTTAATATATGTAAGATATGAGTAGTAACTACTATCATTTTGGTTCAAAGTTATTTAATACGTGTAAGATATGAGTAGTAACTACTCTCAGTTCAGTTCATACTTATTTAAAACATGTAAGATATGAGTAGTAACTACTATCATTTTGGTTCAAACTTATTTAATACATGTGAGATGTGAGAAGTGACTAATATCAGTTCAGTTGATACTTATATAATATATGTAAGATATGAGTAGTAACTTCTGTGAGTTCAGTTCAAACTTATTTAATATATGTGAGATATGAGTAGTAACTACTATCACTTCAGTTCATACTTAAATAATACATGTAAGATATGAATAGTGACTACTATCAGTTTAGTTTTACTCATTTAATATATGTAAAATATGAGTAGCAACTACAATAAGTTCAGTTCATACTTATTTAATACATGAAAAATATGAGTAGTAACTACTATCAGTTCAGTTCAAACTTATTTAATATATGTGAGATATGAGTAGTAACTACTATCAGTTCAG
>NC_134833.1:1936975-2052794 GCF_004210375.1 Tachypleus tridentatus | reverse complement strand
GATGTCACTGTATAACACGTAATGAAGACACAGCGTAACAGAGATGTCACTGTATAACGTAATGAAACACAGCGTAACAGAGATGTTACTGTATAACACGTTATGAAGACACAGCGTAACAGAGATGTCACTGTATAACACGTTATGAAGACACAGCGTAACAGAGATGTCACTGTATAACACGTTATGAAGACACAGCGTAACAGAGATGTCACTGTATAACACGTAATGAAGCACAGCGTAACAGAGATGTCACTGTATAACGTTATGAAGACACAGCGTAACAGAGATTTCACTCTATAACACATAATGAAAACACAGCGTAACAGAGATGTTACTGTATAACGTTATGAAGACACAGCGTAACAGAGATGTCACTGTATAATAATGTCACTGTATAACAATAATGAAGACACGACGCAGTAACAGAGATGTCACTGTATAACACGCACGTTATAAAGACACAGCGTAACAGAGATGTTACTGTATAACACGTTATCAAGAGACCTGGCAATGAAACACAGCGTAGATGTCACTGTATAACACGTAATGAAGACCTGACAGCAACAAGGATTTCCACTGTTATATAACACAGTAAAAGAGATGAGAACCACGTATGAAGGTGAGATGTCACTGTATGTACGTAATGAAGAGACCTGGCGTAACAGAGGAATGTGCTGTATAACACGTTATGAGACACTGTATTAAGGATGTTCACTGTATAACACGTAATGAAACCGCAGCGTGTGAAAACAGGATGTTGATTGGTATAACACGTTATGAAGACACAGCGTAACAAGAGATGTCACTATGTATAACATTTATTTACTGTATAACACTGAAAGCAGTAACAAGGATGTCACTTTCACTGTATAAGACTTAACAGGATGTTACTATAATGAGACACAAGCGTAACAGAATGTCATTGTATAACACGTAATGGAACCAGCGTAACAGGATGTTGCACGTAACACGCCAGACTTGCATGAAGACACACCGCAGAGATGTCACTTCCATAACTTGCGTAGTAGAGACACAGCGTAACAGAGATGTTACTGTATAACACGTTATGAAGGGAGACAGATAACAGAGATGTTTCTAACATAATAACACGTAATAGAACCCAGTAATAACAGAGATGTCACTGTATAACACGTTATGAGAGACCTGCAATATGGCTGGAGGTAACTGTCACTTAACACATAATGAACACAGCGTAACAAGGATGTTACTGTATAACACGTTATGAGAGACACAGCGTAACAGAGATGTCACTGTATAACACGTAATGAAGACACAGCTTAACAGAGATGTTACTGTATAACACGTTATGAAGACACAGCGTAACAGAGATGTTACTGTATAACACGTTATGAGAGAACACTGTACGACTTATGTACGAGGGAGATTTCACTGTATAACACGTAAAGAACCTGGCAACAACAGTGGTGTTACTGTATAATGCAATAATGAAGACCACAGCTGTAACAGAGGATGTCACTTGCATAACACGTTGAGATTACAGCGCAGAGATTTCCTCTATAACACATAATGAAACCTGGCATAACTGAGGATGTTGAGATTAACATGCGTTATGAAGACACAGCGTATCAGAGATGTCTCACTGTATAACACGTAATGAGAGACACAGGCGTAACAGAGATGTCACTGTATAACTTACGTTCAGAGACACACCCAGCGTAACAGAGAGATGTCATTGTATAACGTAATGACACCTGGCCTTGTAACAGAGATGTTACTGTATAACACGTTATGAAGACACCGCATAACAGAGGATGTCACTCTATAACACGTAATGAAAACACAGCGTAACAGAGATGTTACTGCATAACACGTTATGAGAGTCACAACTTGACAGAGATGTTTCTGCATAACACGTTTGAAGACAGAGAGAGATCACTGCTACGTAACAGGGAGATGTCTGTATAACACGTAAGAGATTTTAGCGTAACAGAGATGTCTCACTGTAACGCATCAATGAGACCCACAGTAACGGAGATGTTATATGTTATATATGAAGACACACCGTATGCAGCGTAACAAGGATGTCACTCTACATAAACACATAATGAAAACCTGGCTTATTAACACAGGATGTTGATTGTATGACACGTTATGAGAGACACAGCGTAACAGAGAATGACTGCACTGTATAATATGAGAAGACACAGCGTAACAGAGATGTTATCTACTCTACTACTTACGTAATGAGACCTGGCAAGCTCTAGAGATGTTACTGCATGGCACGATATAGAGCAGACCACAACAACAGAGATGTTACTGTATAACACGTTATGAAGATTCGATAACAGAGATGTCACTGTATAACACATGAAATAAAGATTTAGTAACAAAGAGATGTTACTGTATAACGTAAATAAAGACATTGTAACAAGGATGTCACTTTAGTATAACACGTAATAAAGACACAGCGTAACAAGAATGTCACTGTATGAAGTTACAGTGTAACAGAGATGTCACTGTATAACAAATAATGAAGACACGGCGTAATAGAGATGTTACTGTATTACACGTAACGCAAAGACTCAGTTAACACTAGAGTTATGTGTATAACAAATGTAGAACACTGAGTTAGTTACAGGGGTATTATTGTATAACACATGTAATGAAGAACATAGGTTAGCACATAGGTATTGTTGTATAACTTACGTAATAGAGACCACGGGATAGCTCAGAGATGCTACACAGTATAACATAGTGATATTAATTTGATATCATTTTCTATATATCACGTAGTGAACGACAGTGGAGATGCACTTCTATAAATTAATATAAACACGAAATGTATGTACATAACTTTAGAAATATTGTTAACGATCTACTGAAGTGTAAGCTCAGAAGTAGTAAAACATCTCAGTCTGTTAACGAGACATCATTTAGTAAAACTGTTTTAACTGTAGCCAACATCGATGATGACATCTCTGTTACGCTGTGTCTTCATAACGTGTTATACAGAAACATCTCTGTTAAGCTGTGTCTTCATAACGTGTTTATGCAGTAACATCTCCTGGTACAGCTGTGTGTCTTCATTACAGTGTTATAAGACTTGACATCTCACATACGCTGTGTCTTCATAACACGTTATACAGTAACATCTCTGTATACGCTGTGTCCTTATTACGTGTTATACAATGACATCTGTTGTTACGCTGTGTCTTCATAACGTGTTATACAGAAAGCGACATCTCTGTTATTGCCACGTGTCTTCATTACGTGTTATACAGTGACATCTCTGATACGCTGTGTCTTCATAACGTGTTGATATACACCAACATCCTCTGTTACACTGTGTTTTCATTACATGTAATTTATAGAGTGAAATCTCTGTTACGCTGTGGTCTTCATAACGTGTTATACGGTAGTGATCCACTGTTACGCTGTGTCTTTTTTACAGTGTTATACAGTGGAAATCCTTGTTACGTCGTGTCTTCATTACGTGTTATACAGTGACATCTCTGTTACGCTGTGTCTTCATTACAGTGGTATACAGTAACACACGCTGTTACGCTTTGTCGTTTATTACACGCGTTATACAGTGACATCTCTGTTACGTCAGTGTCTTCATTACACGTTATACAGTGACATCTCTGTTACGCTGTGTCTTCATAACACGTTATACAGTAACATGTCTTGTATACGCTGTGTCTTCATAACGTGTCACATACGCGTAACATCCTCTGTTACTTGCTGTGTTTTTCATTATGTGTGTTATGGTGACATCTCTGTTACGCGCTGTGTCTTCATAAGGTGTTATACAGTAACATCTCTGTTACACTGTGTGTCTTCATTACGTGTTATACAGTGACATCTCTCTGTTACGCTGTGTCTTCATTACGTGTTATAGAGTGACATCTCTGTTACGCTGTGTCTTCATAACGTATTGATACAGTAACATCTCTGTTACGACAGTGTCTCTCATTACGTGTTATACAATGACATCTATGTTACGCTGTGTCTTCATAACGTGTATTATACAGTTATTTATCCTCTGTTACGCTTTTGTGGTCTTCATTACGTGTTATACAGTGATGATAGCTATACAGCTAACATAGATGATAACATGTTAACGCCAGCCAACACTAATTGTGATATGTTACATAATCTTACGATAATAGACGGAAAAAGTTGAATTCACTAATGCTTGGTTTATAAACGTAATGTGAACTGGACTAAACATTAATTATTACGTTTCTACCTATGGTAAAATAGGAATGGTGTCTGGTATATTCTTATATGACCTGAACTTATGAGTATTTCACTTTTATTTGTTTCTTATGGTTTTTAGATAGTTTGTTAAAATTCATATTATTAGCATATTTCTACAATATCTTGTATTAATAATGTTGAAAACTTGTAATCAAATGTTCCGTCTATTTGTTCAGCTGTTAGACAATCGTTCGTCAAGTTCGTTGTCAGTACTTCATCGTTGTGTTCAGTTTGTGTTTATCTAAAACAATTTGTATCTATCCTGTTCATCCTGATAAAACTGAACACTAACATTAGGAGCTTGATCCCTGTGTTTCTAAAACACAGCTTTCTGTTTGTTTAGGTTCTTGTCCTTGTTGATAGGTAAATGGTAAACAAATAACAGTTACAGTTTTGTATGCTGTTGAATTCTTACTGTGACGTCAATAGATGTCACTGTCTTCAACAATAACTAGAACCCTTCGTACAACCATAGTCTGAAGTTGTGTCACTATAGGAATCAAACCCTGAATTTTAAGGTACAACCTTAAGTCAGCTATGATAGACTAGAAGGACAATTATTAGTTTGTAACAACGTTGTTTCACAATTCTTAGAGTAATGTAAACATCAAACTATCGTACAACATGAAATATCAAATGTTACATCCAGAGATGCACATGTTTAACCGTCTGGAACACTTAAATAAGTTGTTAATATATTTCTCTACTTTATTAAAATCCTTCGTTTTACCCTAAACTGCTGAATGGGAAATTTTGTTTTGTATTGGAATTCTTAGAATTGTGTGAATAATAATATACCGACAGGTTTATTACTAGTTTTGTCAACTGATTTTAAAATATTTGGAAGTATTGTTGTTTTTTTTTTGGAATTTCGCACAAAGCTACTCAAGGGCTATCTGTGCTAGCCGTCCCTAATTTAGCAGTGTAAGAGTAGAGAGAGGCAGCTAGTCATCACCACCCACCGCCAACTCTTGGGTTACTCTTTTACCAACGAATAGTGGGATTGATCGTCACATTATACACCCCCACGGCTGAGAGGACGAGCATATTTAGCGCGACGCGGGCGCGAACCCGCGACCCTCGGATTACGAGTCGCACGCCTTACGCGCTTGGCCATGCCAGGCCATTTGGAAGTGAGTAATACGAAAACTTTTCGGTGACTTTGAATTAAGTGAAATGAACACAGTTAACTAACTTTCGAATAGGCGGATATAAAGAGATTTTTCTACAATATTCTAAACAACCGACGATCTTTGGAGTTGCCTTAAAAATAATGTAGTGTCGTATTTAGTTAATAAACTTTATCTAAGCTTGCTTTACAGAAATGCATCAGTTGATGTTGGAGGATATATTGACATGTTTTTAACAATAAATATGTTTACTGTGTCAGTTTTATAAATTACTTAAAACACGAGATGTTTACATCATGTTATAAAAATTCATAAAAGTTTAATATGTTTGAATGAAGGAGACAAGTTGGTTATACATCATATTAACGAACAAAGATTATGTTTTATTAATTGTGATACAAACACAAAGTAACATGAATCATATGGTAAACTAATCTATTTTATTTCACACCAACTCTCAGAGCTGTAACTTACTTCCAATAATTCTTTAGTACCGTAGTTTAAACACCCGTTCGGTAAGACTTACATTTTAACACCAACTGTTTTCCTACTACAATATACATATATTACCAACGTCTTGGGCCTCAGTGTCGCATCAGTACAGTGTATACATTAAAAACATTTCACAATATCGCAGGACCGCTTAATTATCTACCTATAAAATCTACTGTACTATTGTTTTCAGAACGACAACATGTGAAGGTTAAAGTTATTGTTGTTAATCAATACTGACATAAAACGAGGTTACAACGTCAACACTCAAAACCATACTTGTCTTCCGGTGTTTGATAAATTACGACAAAACCAAGTGGTGAAAGATATAAAATCAACTCCATAACTTTTCCTTGTAGTACTGAGGGGCTATAAAAGTCCTAAACCATCATGAATCTGCAAAGTTCGATAATAGCTAAAACAAACAGCACATTTTAATTTCGTAAAAATAAAACTAAATATCACTCCTTTCGGAAACTGTCCTCGTATGATTTAGTTTACAAAGTTTTCACGCTGTACGTCTCTTGTAATTAGGAAGACAAAACAAACCGCACTGGGATTGTTTCAGTACCTAAAACAACACACGAAAACTGTTTGTAGTGAAACATAAATAAAGTATATCTGTTTCAGGAAAACGTTTGATGGACATGTCAACACACACATAAAACAAAGTAAAAAACGTCGACTCTGCCATCTTAATATCCTGTCAGGAAAACCAGTATTGTAGCAGATAAGAAGACAGTAACAAAGGAGGAAGGGCCAGCAGACCTTGAGAACATGTCTTCAAGGAAGGAAAGTTTTTTCATGTGAAAATTAATTAGCTTTCCTGAAAAAGTGAAGTAGGAATTAATCATAACTATTACAACTGTTACAGTACAATACTGTCACTTATAAGACAATAAACAAATCATAAGTGTTACAACTGTTATAGTACAATACTATCACTTATAATACAATAAACAAATTATAACTATTACAACTGTTATAAAACAAAAGTATGAATTATAATACAATAAACAAATCGTAACTGTTACAAATAATATAGTACGATAATATCCCTTATAATATAATAAACTAATGAAAATTATTACAAATGTTATAGCATATTAATATCACTTACAATAAAATAAACAAATAATAATTATTGGAGCTGTTATTGTGCCATAGTATCAAATATAATACAATAAAAAAACTATTACAACTGTTATAGTACAAAGTATCACTTATAATACAATAAATTAATTATATGTTTACAACTGATATACTACAATAATATCCTTTACAATACAATAAACAAATCACAACTATTATAGTACAATAATGTTACTTACAATACAATAAACATATCATAAATATAACAACCGTTATAGTACAAAGCTAATACTAATAATAAAGTAAACAAATCATAACTGTTACAGCTGTTATAGTACCATAATATCACGTATAATACAATAAAAATCATAACTATTACAACTCTTACACTACTAGAATATTATTTATAATAAATAAAAAATTAAATATTAAAACTGTTATATTACATTAATATCACTATAATACAATAAACAAATAATAACTATTAGAGCTGTTATACTACAATAATATTCTTTTTAATACAATACACAAATAATACATTCTGCAAATTCTATACTAAAATAATATAACTTATAATACAATAAACATATCATAACTATTATAACAGATATGGTACAATAATGCCATTTACAATACAGAAAACAAATGATAACTACTACAACTGTTATAGTCAATAATATCACTTATACTTCAATAAACATATCATAACTATCACAACTGATATTGTACACTAATATCACTAATAATACAATAAACAAATATTAACTATTACAACTTCTATAGTGCAATACTAACACTTCTAATACAATAAACAAATGATAATTATTACCGTTATTATAGTACAACACTGTCACTTATAATACAATAAATAAATCACAAATATTACAACTTTTATAGTGCAATAATATTATTTAAAACAGAATAAACAAATCATAACTATTACAACTCTTATAATTCAACATTATAGCTTTTAATAGAAAACAAATCACAACTATCGCAACTGTTATAGTCAGTAATTTCACTTATAATTCAATAAAAAAATAATAAATATTACAACTGTGACAGTACAATACCAACACATATAATACAATAAACAAATGATAATTATTAAAGCTATTATAGTACAATACTGTCACTAATAATACAATAAATAAATCACAAATGTTACAACTTTTAGAGTGCAATAATATTACTTAAAATAGAATAAACAACTCATAACTATTACCACTCTTATAATACAGCAATATAACTTTTGAAAGAAAAAATCAAACCATAACTATTAGAACTGTTAGAGTACAATAATGTCACATATAATACAATAAATATATCTTAACTATCCAACGGGTATGGTAAAATAATATCATTTACAATATAATAAAGAAATCATATCTTTTATAACTGTTATAGGACACTACTATCACTTAAAATACAATAAATAGATCATAACTGTTACAACTGTTATAGTCAATATCACTTATAAAACAATAAAACTCATAACTATTACAAGTGTAATAGTACAATAATAATACTTATAATACAATAATCAAGTCATAACTGTTACAGCTTTTATAGTACAATAATATCATTTACATTACAACAAAAATAATAATTATTACATTTGTTATTGTATCATAGTATCAATTATAACACAATAAACAAAGCATAACTATTACAATTGTTACACTACGACAATATCACTTATAATACAATAACTAAACCATAACTATTAGAACTATTATCGTACAATAATATCACTTACAATACGATAAACAAATCATAACTATTACAACTATTATAGTACAATACTATCACTTACAATACAATAAACAAATTATAAGTATTACAACTGCTATAGTACAATAATATCATTTTAATACAATGTACGTTTTTTGTCAATGTTTTTCTTAGTAATTATAGTTTTATTTACTGTCGTTAAATAAAGCCTTTGTTAAATCACTAGTCGTGTCTGTTATGTGTATGGATATCTAGGTATATGAGAAATGTTTATTCTTAAATGTATATACAGTTTGAAATGTTTCACACTTTTGTTTCTTTACGAAAAGAGTGCATCTTTGCAAATGGTATTTTGAGACTAACTGTTGCTTCCACGGAGGTGAGAAGTTGTATACTCCACTTTCATAAAGCTGTCATTTCTACCTCAAACATTTTGTTTGGATCTGGAGGGAGTTCGTCGGGAATCTGTCTTTTTTTCTCACATAGTCATACTGATCCTGTCCGCAAATAACCTAAGGGAATAGATATATCACATACTATTAGTTTTGTCTTAAATTCAAAAAATGAGCTAATCTGAGAAGAGAGAAAGTTTATCCAACAATAAATCACAAGTGAAAGAAACATCATACGTATCGGGTAAGTTTTATATTCCTAAGATATTTGTTTCAATTCAAAGTAATGTGAAGAACTGAAATGTTGCGTAAATGATACAATGTACGGTAGAAATTACGTAAAGAAATTATAATTGTTACCGCTGGAGAAGGCGGTCAAGCTGTTATTATAGGTTCTTCTTTATCTTTTAATATCTATCATTATCGAAATATTCTTTGCTGATGGGATAGAATGACCGGTTTTCACGTGCTGTATCCGATGATTCTGTGTAGGAACAGAGTAGTTCCATTTAAGATGAATGTTTAGAATGTATCAGAAATAATATGATTCTATATCTTGTACAAATGTTTATAATTTTCCACTTTTGATAACGGAAGTTATGAAATGAAAAAAATTATTAACTGTCAATCGCATTAGATTACAGAAGTAATTAGCCCGTGTTTTAGTTAAGTTCTTTCCAAATAGTAACTCGCTTTATGATTTGAGTTCACGTAATTATGTATGTTCATGCTATCTATTGTACGTCGTCCGTTGTGAGCTGTTCCAGGTTTACGTACAGCGCCATCTTGCTTGAATAAACAAATAATTGAAAGTAACCAAGAACTGCATTCAGGTTAAGGTTTGTTTTGTTTTTTTCATTTACTTTAAGTAATTCACCATTTAACTCACAAGCCTCATGACGAACACGTTACCCAGGTATAGAATAACATATTTTCGTTTCTGCGCAACTGTGGTTTAATATGAGCTTTACTTTCGAGTATCATAACATATATACGTATAAACATATTACTTTAAGTTTGTTAGAACTGTAAGATATGTTTGTTAATTACAGGATCTAATAAATAAATACATTTTTGGGTGTTTTTAATGAAGTTCGCCTTGTTAATTTCTTAACTACTTAATTTCTACAAGTAGATGTCATATTATTACACAGTTAGACTTACCAGTTATAAGATAAACATCTTACTTAAAAATAACTTTGATAATTATGATGTATTAAAAGTTCAAAACAAATATGTGAACACTTACCAGTCAGAGGTAATATTTCATACCTTTTGACATTTCTTGAGACAAATGTTCACAGTTCCAACAAACAGGACATAATAAGATAAAGGAAATTTGAAGGCCCTCAACTTGGCAGACAACATGTTCCCATCGTCGGAGGAATAAAAATTACCGAAAATGTACGAATCAATAGAGCAGCTGGTGATTAAAAAAACTAATAAAAACCTACTGTACACAAATACTTTATTTAATAATAATAACAACACATAATCAACCTGTTTAGTACCTGATTTGATATTGATATCAACACAATAAACTTAATACCACAGAATACACCACTACAAAACCTAATTATTTACGATAGCTTCAAGAAATACACTAATGTAACACCCATATTAAAAATGATAACTTCACAGAATACACCACTTTAATACCTAATTTAATAATGATAACTTAAATATAACCCAAATTAATAATGAAAACTTAACAGAATACAAGAGTATAATACCTAATTATTAATGATAATTTAACAGAATACACCACTGTAATACCTACTTTAATAATAATAACTTCACAGAGTACTACACTGCAATACCTAATTATATAATGATAACTTTACAGAATACAAAACTGTAGTACAAAATTATTAATAATAACTTCAAAGAATACACCATTGTAATAATTATTTTATAATGACAGCACCACAATGTACACCATGGCTATATCTAACTTAAAAATGATAACTTCAGAGAATACGCCACTGTCTTACCTAATTCATAATAATAACTTCAAAGAATACACCACTGTAATAATTATTTTATAATGACAACACCACAATGTACATCATGGTAATATCTAACTTAAAAATGATAACTTCAGAGAATACGCCACTGTCTTACTTAATTCATAATAATAACTTCACTGAATACACTACTGTAATAGCTAATTTAAAATGATAACATATTACACCACTGTAATACCAAATTTTAATGATAATTTCTCACAATACATCATTTAAATACTTATTTAATAATGACAATATAACAGTGTATATCGCTGCCATACCTAATTTAAAAATGATAACTTCACAGAATACACCACTGTAATACCTAATTTAATAAAGATAATTTCACAGAATACAAGACTCCAATACCTAATTTAATAATGATCACGTTAAAGAATAAACAAGTGTAATATTTAACAAGTGTAAATGATTTAATAATGATAACATCAAATAATACAAAACTTTAATTCCTTCACTTAATAACGATTGCATCACAGAATATAGGACTGTAATACTGAATTTTATAATGATAATTTTACAAAATACACCACTGTATTACCATAATTTAATAATAATAACTTAACAGAATTCACAACCGTAATATCTAATTACTAATGTTAACTTTACAAAATACACTAATGGAAAACCTAGTTATCAATGATAATTTCACAGAATACACCACTGTAATATCTAATTTAATAATGATATTTTCACGGAATACTCCACTAAATCTTTATTTAATAACAATAACTTCACAGAATATTCTGCTGTAATACATGATTTAATAATGATAACTTCACAGAATACTCCACTTTAATAACTAATTTAATAATGATAATATTATAGAATACACTACTGTAATACCTAATTTAGTAATTATAACTTCACAGAATACCAACTGTACTATTACAGTGTACACCACTTCCATACTGTGTTACATAATTTGAAAATGAATACTTCACCTAATACATCACAGTTATACTGATTACTAATGATAACATCACGGTGTACACCATTGTAATACTCATTTAATAGTGATGATATCACAGTGTACACCACTATAATACCTAACTTAATAATAATAGCTTTACACAATAGTCTACTGTAATTCATTCAATTAATAACCATAGCTTACAGACTGCAGCACTGTAATACTTAATTAAATAATGTAAATTTGACAGAATACACCACTGTAATACCTAATCATTAATTATACCTTCACCGAATAAACCAGTGTAATTCCTTGATTTAATAATGATAACTTTACATATTACACCACTGTAATACCTAATTTAACAATGATAAATTTACAGAATACACCAATGTAATACCTAATTATTAATAATAACTTAACAAAATACACAACTGTAATACGAAAATATTGATAATAGCTTCACAGAATATCACACTGTAATAAATTTAATAATGACAATATTACAGTGTACACCACTGCCATATTTAATTTAAAAATGATAACTTAACATAATAAATACTGTTTTACATAATTTAATAATGATAACTTCAAAGAATACAAAACTCTAATTTCTTCACTTAATAAGATAACGTCGCAGAACACAGCACTATAATACCTAATTTAATAATGATAACTTAACAGAATATAAGACTGTAATAACTAATATAATAATGATGCCTTTAAGATTACACTTGAAATGAGTAATCTCATAATGATAACTTTACAGAATACACGATGGTAATTCCGTAACTTGATAATCGTAACTTCAAAGAATACAGCAGTGTAACATACCATTGTAATACCTAATTTAGTAATGATATCCTCACAAAATACACCACTGTAATACCTAATTATTAATGGTAGCTTCACAATATACACTACTGTAATACATTTCTTAATAAAGATAACTTCACAGGATACACCAGTTAAAAACCTAATTTAATAATGATAACTTTATAGAATAGACGAATATAATTCTGTAATTTAATAATGATCACTTCACAGAATGCACGACTATAATTCCGTAATTTTATGATGATAACTTCACAGAATACAGCACTTTAGTACACCATTGTCATACTTCATTTAGTAATAATATCTTCCCAGCATATACCACTTTAATAAGTAATTATTAACAGAAGTTCACAAAATACACCACTATAATACACTATTATTAGTGATAACTTCACATAATACACCTCTTTATTACAATTTTTTATTGATAACTTAACAGGATACACCTCTGTAATTCCCAATTATTAATGGTAACTTCACAAAATACACCACTGTAATTCCTAATTATTACAAATAATTTTACACAATGCACCTCTGTAAGCCTTCTTTAATAACGATAACTTCACAGAATACGCCACTGTAATACCTAATTATTAATGGTAACATCACAAAATACACCACTGTAATTCCTAATTATTACAAATAATTTTACAGAATGCACCTCTGTAAGCCTTCTTTAATAACAATAACTTCACAGAATACGCCACTGTAATACCTAATTATTAATGGTAACATCACAAATACACCACTGGAATACGTAATTATTAATGTTAACTTCACAGAATACACCACTATACTACCTAGTTTAATAATGATAAGTCCAGAGAATACACCATTGTAATTCTTAATTTAATAATGATAACTTCATAGAATATTTATCTAATTTAATAATGACAACGTAAGAGAATACAACAATCTCATACTTAGTTACTAATGGTAACTTCACAAAATGCTTCACTGGAATACCTAATTATTATTGATAACTTCTCAGAATACACCACTATAATAACTAATTCAATGGTGATAACTTAACAGAATATACACCTCGGTAATACCTGATTTTTTAATAATAGCTTGAGAGAATACACCACGGTCATAAAATAATGTAATAATCATAACTTCAAAATACATCACTGTAATACTCAATTCAATAATGACAATTTTACAGTGGTGTATTATATGAAATTATCATTAATAATTAAGTATTATAGTGTTGTATTCTGTTATCATTATTAAATTTGGTATTACATTGACGTATTCTGTGAAGTTATATAGGTCATAGGTGGAATGTCTTTGTAAGGAGTCAGAATAACTTCCATGGTAACTAACTAGAGGTCATGCGTACAGGATGCAGGGATTTAGTATGAAGTATTAATAATGATAACTTAACATAATATATCACTGTAATAGCATTTTAAATTAATAATGATAACTTCACAGAATACAGCACTGTAATACATCTTTGTAATACTTTATTTAGTAATGATATCTTCAATGAATACTCTACTGTAATACCTAATTATTAATGATAACTTAAAGGATACACCATTGTAATACCTAATTTAATAATTATAATTTCATTGGATAAACCAATATAATACCTAATTTAATAATGATAACTTTACTGAATACACCACTATATTACCTAGTTATTAATAATAGCTTCTGAAAATACACCACTCTAATACCTTAATTTAATAAAGATAACTTCACAAAATAAACCACTGTAATAACTAATTTAATAATCATACTTTTGCAGTGGTGTATTCTGTGAAGTTATCATTAATAATAAGGTATTATAGTGGCGTATTGTGTTAAGTTGTCATTATTAAATTAGGTATTGCAGTGACGTATTAGTGGGTAGAATGTCTTAGTAAGGAGTCATTAAAACTACGAAGATAACTAACTTTAGGTCATGAATGCAGGGTCTCAGTATGGAGTCAGAAGATAACTTCACATAATATAGCTCTGTAATACCTAATGTAATAATGATATATTCACAGAATACATTACTGTGATCCTTATTTAATAGTGACAACTTTATATAACACATTCCTGTAATACCTAATTTAATAATGATAACATCACAGTATACTTCACTGTAATACCTAATTTAATAATTATAACTTCACAGAATACGCCATTGCAATACCTAATTTAATTGTGATTACTCTTCAGAATACATCATTGTATTCGTCTTACCCATTCATGATGATGACTTCTTCCTGTTCATGTTGAAGATCAGTAACTTTCAGATAACTTGTAAGAAGGCCGTATGTTGCTGAAAGGATTCAATACATGTTGTATTAATTTCGTTCTTGCCTGTTTTAAGACAATATACATATTACTAAGTTTAAGTGTCAATAAATAATGTCGTTTATAAAATTAGAAAGTGTAAGGTATTATCATATCTTAGCATATCAGAATGCAAACAGTATTCCTGTAGAAAGAGGAATCCCAGATATATATCATTAGAAACAGGAATATACAGATATTTATCGATATAAATAGGAATATACAGATGTTTATCAAAAAACATGAATATACAGATGTATATCAATAGAAACAGGAACATACAGATGTGTATCAATAGAAACAGGAATATACAGATGTGTATTAATAGAAACAGGAATCAAAGATGTATATCAATAGAAACAGGTATCCACAGAGGTATATCAATAGAAATAAAACTATACAGGTGTATATCAATAGAAACAGGAACATACAGATGTGTATCAATAGAAACAGGAATATACAGATGTGTATCGACAGAAACAGGAATCAAAAGATATATATCAATAGAAACAGGTATCCACAGATGTATATCAATAGAAACAGGAACATACAGATGTATATCAATAGAAACAGGAACATACAGATGTATATCAATAGAAACAGGAATACACAATCTGATACTAGTATCCAACTGTAATTGCATTGTCCAGCTCTAAATCTAAAGTCCATTTCTAAGCGTAATGTCCAACTTTAACGGCAATGTCCAACTTTAACTCGAATGTCAAAGTCTAACTCTAATGTCAAACCTTAAGTCTAATGTCCAATTCTAACGCCAATGTCCAACTCACTCGCGATTTTCTCATCTAAGTAAATTAACATTTCCAAAGATGTTCCAGGTTTCACGTTCAATGTTGTGTCAAGAATTTTGCCTCTTTGCTTGAAGGCAACGTTAAGAAAAGGAAGAGGTGCCCGGGCAACAATGTTGTTGGTGATATTGACTTGCCTGCAAAAAAAAATCGTTTCTTATAAATCTCACTAATTGAAAATATGTTTTGATTAGAAAATATTGTATAAAATATATTCCAAAGTGTAGGTAAACGTTTATCTTGAAATGTTATAAAAATCTTCACATTTTGATCGTCTCTATTGTATTGTTGTATACTTCACATTTTTACTGTCGCTGTTTGTATTGTATTATTGTGTATTTCACATTTTTACTGTCGCTTTTTGTATTGTTGTATGATTGTGTACATCACATTTTTACCGTCGCTGTTTGTATTGTATTATTGTGTACTTCACATTTTTACTGTCGCTGTTTGTATTGTTGTATTATTGTGTACTTCACATTTTACTGTCGCTTTTGTATTGTTGTATGATTGTGTACTTCACATTTTTACTGTCGATGTTTGTATTGTTGTATTATTGTGTACTTCACATTTTACTGTTGCTGTTTGTATTATTGTGTACTTCACATTTTACTGTCGATGTTTGTATTGTTGTATTATTGTGTACTTCCACATTTTGTTTGTCACTGTTTGTATTATTTTATTTATTATTGTGTATTTCACATTTTTTTTACTGTCGACGTTTGTATTGTTGTATTATTGTGTATTTCACATTTTACTGTCGCTGTTTGTATTGTTGTATTATTGTGTACTTCACATTTTTACTGTCGCTGTTTGTATTGTTGTATTATTGTGTATTACTTCATATTTTTTACTGCTGCTGTTTGTGGATTGTGTGCTTCCACATTTTTTGTTTGTCACTGTTTGTATTATTTTATTTATTATTGATATTATTTCACATTTTACTGTCGCTGTTTGTATTGTTGTATTATTGTGTATTTCACATATTTACTGTCGCTGTTTGTATTGTTGTATTATTGTGTACTTCACATTTTACTGTCGCTGTTTGTATTGTTGTATTATTGTGTGACTTCACATTTTTTTACTGTCGCTGTTTGTATTTGTTGTATTATTGTGAACTTCACATTTTTACTGTCGCTGTTTGTGTTGTATTATTGTGTATTGACTTCACATTTTTACTGTCGTTGTTTTTATTGTATTATTATTGTGTACTTCACATTTTTACTGTCGCTGTTAGTATTGTTGTGTTATTATTGTATTATTTCACATATATTACTGTCGCTGTTTGTATTGTTGTAATATTGTGACTTCACATTTTCACTGTCGATGTTTGTATTGTTGTATTATTGTGTACGCTTCACATTTTTACTGTCGCTGTTTATATTGTTGTATTATTGTGAACTTCACATTTTTTACTGTCGCTGTTTGTATTGTATTATTGTGTACTTCACATTTTTACTGTCGCTGTTTATATTGTTTGTATTATTGTGAACTTCACATTTTTACTGTCGCTGTTTGTATTGTATTATTGTGTACACTTCACATTTTTACTGTCGCTGTTTTTTGTGTTGTTGTATTATTGTGTATTTCACATTGTGGTATTTTTTTTACTGTCGCTTTTTGTATTGTTGTATGAGTTGTGTACATCACATTTTTTACTGTCGCTGTTTGTATTGTATTATTGTGTACTTCACATTTTACTGTCGCTGTTTTTGTATTGTATTATTGTGTACTTCACACATTTTTACTGTCGCTGTTTGTATTGTTGTATTATTGTGTACTTCACATTTTTTACTGTCGCTTTTTTGTATTGTTGTATGATTGTGTACTTCACATTTTACTGTCGCTGTTGGTATTGTTGTATTATTGTGTAATTCTGAATTGTGTTTTGTTTGGGTAATTAAATTTAGAAAAAGAAAACATCGTTTAAAAGCCATAGCATTTTTTTTTTTTTTTGTGTTTGAGTTTAAAACCTTTGCTCTGATATCATTAATTGACTTAGAAACACGTGTTAAATAAAGAGCAAAACCAACAGTAAACAAAACTCTTAACTTGAGTGATTAAATAACTCACTCGGGTTCAACAAAGTTTTCAGGAAGAACATTTCCTTTTGTTTTATTATTCCAAGATAACTGGTAATGTCCGCTGGTTATAGCACACTTCACCAAGATAATCTCATTTGGCTTCATCTGGTGGTCAATGACAACCCTATGATAGAAAATTCTCTGTCCCTGTTTCCGAAAAGAATTTCTTCGTTAACAAATTGGAAAAAACAATAATAAAAGATGCAGTGACGTTATATATAATTTATAATAGTTTATTATAGTATTATTGTTTTCTATTGTCGTATTTAAAACCAGGTGGATTTATTACATCTAAAATTAAGCCCTTAATATACGCTTTAAGTAGGAAGTTGAAAAGGTGTGGGTAAAAGTCACGATGGTGATTTACCGTCATCTTGTTCAGGACACGGATTGTACCACAGGCGTTGATGTTGTGTAGAGGAAGGTAAAACGTTGCTCGACCGGCGTTCATTTCTGGCTGACAGTCTGATAAAAAGAAACCAAAACCATCAGAATAGAGTATGGAAAATAAATGTTCACCATTTGTTAAGAATTTTTAAAAATAGAACGTCAGTGTTGGTAAGATGTGGTAAACAGCATTCGTACAATAATGCAGAACGCTTTTTTTCAAGAGAGAAAGTTGAAGACAGACGTTTATTATTGTGATAATTGTAAGGAGAAGAAAATAAACCGCAGGTATAAATAATAAAATAGGTTCGAGTTAAAACCCTCCAGAACAAATACTTGAAGAAAGAAATAAGCCACGGATGTAAATATTAAATAGATTCGAGCTAAAACCCTCCAGAACAAATACTTGAAGATAGAAATAAACTACAGGTGTAAATATTAAATAGGTTCGAGTTAAAACCCTCCAGAACAAATACGAAAATTTATCCTATTTTTTTAATTTCCTTATTCTCTTGAAAATTTCAAATCTAAACTTGATTTGTATTGTTTCATAGAAACTCTCAAAATTTTTCAAGTGTACGTGAGTTTGTGTCCAATTTATTTAATGAGTTATTAGCGTAAGAAGTAGATAATCTACGAATAGTGTATTATCTAATAGTATAAATAGTTTAAAATACAAACAACAACAAACATTCCAGATGTTGCTTCAAGGAAAGCTCATTTTATGGGATTAGTCAAAGGAACTTTCTTTCATGTGTTCATTCAAAACTCGAACCTGGACCGACATATATCCAGTTTATTTGTTAAAACAAACATACATATTGGGCTATTTGTGTTCTGCTACACGTGTATTGAAACCCGATGTTTAGTATAGTGCGTCTGCAAACGTATCGATAAGCCACTGAGGGCGAGTGGCAGGCGAAACCGATAAATATATCTGTTGTTTGAAAATGTTGAGAACAGTCCGTTTTGGTTTAGATCAGAAGTAGGGCCATCTCTTTGTTGGCTTTTACCGTCCATGTGCTAATTACCAATCATATCTCGCAACCATTTTCATCCTTGGAAGCGGTACAGCATGGACGGTAGTTCTATTATTTGTTGATAAAGGGTAGCTTCAAAGTTGGCGGGTGTTGTTTTTTTCTTTTAGTTGACAAACAACCTTGTTTCTAGTCTATCAGTTAAACTTAGGAAGGTCTAACAGACATGCACAACTTATTAACAAACAAACATTCACAATAAAACTGGAACAAATAAATGAAAAATAAATATTTGTTGTTAAAATTATCACAACAGTATATTAAACACACGACAAGTAAGTATGGATTACATAACGTGTTATAATTATCACAACAGTACAGTAAACAAACGACAAGTAAGTAAGATTACATAACGTGTTATAATTATCACAACAGTACAGTAAACAAACGACAAGTAAGTAAGATTACATAACGTGTTATAATTATCACAACGGTACAGTAAACACACGACAAGTAAGTATGGAGTACATGACGTGTTATAATTATCACAACAGTACAGTAAACACACGACAAGTAAGTACGGATTACATAACTTGTTATAATTATCACAACAATTTACAGTAAACACGACAAGTAAGTATGGATTACATAACGTGTTATAATTATCACAACAGTACAGTAAACACACGACAAGTAAGTAAGATTACATAACGTGTTATACTTATCACAACAGTACAGTAAACACACGACAAGTAAGTATGGATCACATAACTTGTTATAATTATCACAACAGTACAGTAAACACACGACAAGTAAGTACGGATCACATAACTTGTTATAATTATCACAACAGTACAGTAAACACACGACAAGTAAGTATGGATTACATAACGTGTTAAAATTATCACAACAGTACAGTAAAACACACGACAAGTAAGTACGGATTACATAACGTGTTTTAATTATCACAACAGTACAGTAAACACACGACAAGTAAGTATGGATAACATAACGTGTTATAATTATCACAACAGTACAGTAAACACACGACAAGTAAGTATGGATTACATAACGTGTTATAATTGTCACAACAGTACAGTAAACACACGACAAGTAGAGTAAGATTACATAACGTGTTATAATTATCACAACAGTACAGTAAACACACACGACAAGTATGTACGGATTACATAACGTGTTATAATTATCACAACAGTACAGTAAACACACGACAAGTAAGTAAGATTACATAACGTGTTATAATTATCACAACAGTACAGTAAACACACGACAAGTAAGTATGGATTACATAACTTGTTATAATTATCACAACAGTACATTTATGTAGCAAACACACGACAATTAAGTATGGATTACATAACTTGTTATAATTATCACAACAGTACAGTAAACACACGACAAGTAAGATAGATTACATAACGTGTTATAATTATCACAACAGTACAGTAAACACACGACAAGTAAGTAAGATTACATAACTTGTTATAATTATCACAACAGTACAGTAAACACACGACAAGTAAGATAGATTACATAACGTGTTATAATTATCACAACAGTACAGTAAACACACGACAAGTAAGTAAGATTACATAACTTGTTATAATTATCACAACAGTACAGTAAACACACGACAAGTAAGTAAGATTACATAACTTGTTATAATTATCACAACAGTACAGTAAACACACGACAAGTAAGTAAGATTACATAACTTGTTATAATTATCACAACAGTACAGTAAACACACGACAAGTAAGTATGGATTACATAACTTGTTATAATTATCACAACAGTACAGTAAACACACGACAAGTAAGTATGGATTACATAACTTGTTATAACTATCACAACAGTACAGTAAACACACGACAAGTAAGTAAGATTACATAACGTGTTATAATTATCACAACAGTACAGTAAACACACGACAAGTAAGTAAGATTACATAACGTGTTATAATTATCACAACAGTACAGTAAACAAACGACAAGTAAGTACGGATTACATAAGTTGTTTAAATCAGCACAACAGTACAGTAAACACACGACAAGTAAGTACGGATTACATAACTTGTTATAATTATCACAACAGTACAGTAAACATACGACAAAGTAAATTTACGGATTACATAACTTGTTGTTTAAATCAACACAACAGTACAGTAAACACAGGACAAGTAAGTACGGATTACATAACTTGTTGAAATCAACACAACAGTACAGTAAACACACGACAAGTAAGTATGGATTACATAACTTGTTGAAATCAGCACAACAGTACAGTAAACACACGACAAGTAAGTATGGATTACATAACTTGTTGAAATCAGCACAACAGTAGAGTAAACACACGACAAGTAAGTATGGATTACATAACTTGTTGAAATCAGCACAACAGTACAGTAAAAACACGACAAGTAAGTACGGATTACATAACTTTCTCAAATCAGCACAACAGTACAGTAAACACACGACAAGTAAGTATGGATTACGTAATTTGCTGAAATTAGCAGAACAGTAAAGTAAACACACGACAAGTAAGTATGGATTACATAACTTGCTGAACTCAATTCAACAGTAAAAAGCCTTTCAACAGTACTTGAGCCTAGTTGTTGGCCCAATAGTTAGCAGAACCTATCGGTAGAGTGCAGTTTATCTAGTCAAATTAGAGTAATGTACATTTGTGTGGCTTTGTCTGAAAAACAAAAATAACACGACGTTGGTTTAAAGTAGGAACGTTTCTCCAACAAATGGCTTCACGACTTCCATCTATTGAAATAAACTTGAATGTTATTTTTATGAATCAAGTGTTACACGTATGGACGGGTAGGATTATTTAGATTAGGAGCTTCGGACTTGCTGGTGATGAATTTCAACAATACACAAACAGCACACAGCCCACTTGTTTTAAAGTAATATATGTACAAGCCAAACATACAGAAATGTTCCTCACACAGTTGTATCCTTTAGAATATAATAAAACAGATAAACTATTCTCATTAACTATTTTATTACAGCAGTAACAGAACGGTATCTCTGCAGACATATAACATTAGGAACCACGATTCTATACCCATTGTTGGCATAACACACATGTTTGTGCTCAACCACAAACAAACAAACTGTTATTAAAGTACAATATATGGTAATTCATTTTTTTTTAAATCCAGCACTTTACATACTCTACAGAAAACTCACAAACACTCAATTTATATCTATTTAGCACCAAACATGATCTTGCGATCGGTCGTGGGGCCGTTATAACGTGACAGACAATTCCACTATTCGTTGGTAAAAGAGTAGCACAAGCTGACGGTGGGTGGTGAAAACTAGCTGCCTTCTCTCTAGTCTTACACTGCTAAATTAGGGACGGCTAGCGCAGATAGTTCTCGTATGTCTTTGCACAAAATTAAAAAAACAAAACAAAAACAACATCTAATAAGCTATCTATATAAAATTATCTTTGAGACCTATACATCCACACATGATAGAAAGTTCTATTAACATAACTTTAAAGCACAATAAACGATTCGTGAACAGCTGCATAAATAAACTTGGTACAAATTATAGTGCTGTGTTAGATAAAACTTGATACAAATTATAGTGCTGTGTAACATAAAACTTGATACAAATTATAGTGCTCTGTAAGATAAAACTTGATACAAATTATAGTGCTGTGTAACATAAAACTTGATACAAATTAAAGTGCTGTGTAAGATAACTGGATCATAATGTTCACACCAAAGTTAAAAATTTATTGAAACATTTAACTTAATTAACATCCTAGTGTTAGTTTAGTAATAAACGTAACGTTTCAAGTTGTCATTCAAGTACTGAGATAACCTTTAATTATTATCATTCAAGTCTATAATTAATTAGATAATCTTTAATTATTATCATTCAAGTCTATAATTAATAAGATAACCTTTAATTATTATCATTCAAGTCTATAATTAATGAGATAACCTTTAATTATTATCATTCAAGTCTATAATTAATGAGATAACATTTAATTATTATTATTCAAGTCTATAATTAATGAGATAACCTTTAATTATTATCATTCAAGTCTATAATTAATGAGTTAACCTTTAATTATCATTATTCAAGTCGTATAAGTTATAAGACAACCATTGAACTTTTATAAACACAATAAACCGTTTACCTAATTTCAGCTTTGTGTTAAAACTTCTTCGTAAGTTTTTGAAAGTAAAATTAATACCTAACAAAAAGTATAGACAGTGTAATAATGGAATTATATTTAATTTTACAAACAATGTGTAACGTTATTTAAAGGTACAAATAGTGTGAAACGTAAGATAATCTCGAATTTCTGTTTATATTAAACCAACCTGGATAGCCTTTAAGCTTGTCCAGGTAAACCACTGCGCGTGCGTCATTGATCGTAACAACAACCTTCATTAGAGAGCTAGAACAGGATACGTCGTAGCTGACTGGAAATAGAGAAAATCAGTTAGTCACTAAAAATGTATTCAATTCTTCTTGTAATAAACAGATGCGTAAATAATCACTTGTCTTCAGTAAAGCGTCTGTAGAATACAACTAGTGTGATGTCAGTAGAATACGGTTATAGGTATCTTGAGGACAGAACATGATAAATAGTAAGGTGACACTAGCATACGGTAATAGCTTACGCTGTAAAGATGAACTTGTATTGTAAGTAACAAGAAACAAAAACACTACAAAAGTCTTATAAATTACATTAAACACAAACTGTCTACCTGTATTGTATGTAACAATAAACACAATGTACCTAAATACGTCAATGAAAATATGGATTACACTGACGAAACTCGTTTGATTAATTACTAGATTAACCGAACTGAATAGTTATTAAATTAATTCAAAACGATTAATTATTAGATTAGACTAAACAGTTAATTATTAAAGTAGACTAAACAGTTAATTATTAGATGAACCTAAGTGATTAATTATTAGATGAACTTAAAACGTTAATTATTAGATTAACTGAAATGGTTAATTATTAGGTTAACCAAACTGATTAATTATTAGATTAACTCAAATGGTTAATTATTAGGCTAACAAAACTGGTTAATAATTAGATTAACCAAACTGATTAATTATTACACTATGTTCATATCAGTGTGGACCTACAGTCAGACCGATATATTGGTTTATCTGTATACTTCTTAATTAATTCACAACAATAGATATCCATATTGAACTTAATATTTCTGGATATTATTATATAATATGGTAATTTCTTGTTTGAAAATACTTTGTAGGCTAGAAATTGCATAACTTCACCTTTGAACTCTTAGTGGGCGGTTGAAACCCACAGACAAAGTTCACTGGTTCACGATATACTCGTTTGTAATGGCTGTTTTCTTAGTCCAGAAATGCCACTGTATCATTTGTCGTGTATTAGGATTTCAAACAACAGTTTAAAGTTTAGCAATATTCCGATAAATTTGCTAGCAAAGAGACGTTCGATCATACCGAACAATTTTGTCTGCCGGTTAGAGAGAACTTCCTGGCTGAGTCTGATAAACACTTGGGTGACGAATGATAATCTCGGACCCAGTAGTTAAAACAGGTGATAGATATAAATGAAAGTTCGTCAAGCTTCAGGTATCAACAGTTGAAAAGACAGTCAGAAAGATTCATGTACAGACTTTGAATAAAATAAATGTTGGCTTCTCACAACGAATATATTATTGAAGAAATGACCATTGTTTTAACTCTGAAATATATTGTAAGCAAGAAAAAAATAGAAAATATTAAACTAATAAACTAAAAACACAAATTATAAAATGATATTTTAATAACACAAAACACAAGGTTTGAATACGTAACATTATAATAACCAAGTATCGTTTAATTTTCAGGGTTAAGGTCTTTGATTAACGTGTGTTTTTGGATTACAATTATTTAGGAGAATTTCACCTCAAATCAGTAACCCTTAATACAAGTTAAACGAAGAGAGATAAACCTATATCGTAGTGGAAAGTATGAAACGTACCATTAGTGTGAATGTGTTTTGTACTCACTGTGTAAATTAAAACTGTCATGTCTTCACATTATCTAGCCGTACAATAACATATATAATAAATACATTTACTATTGTTTGATGTAACACTGGTGAAAGTGACGTTTTCTTCTACATTATTGAAGAGACAGGATATTAAATATTTTTAAAATACACATATATCGAATACAAACACAGGAGCTCTATATCATGGAAAGGTGTATTCTAGAACGTATTCTCCAGACGGCTGGTTATTAAAATTTAACTAAAATAAAGTACAGAACAAAGTTTCGACATTCTTAGGTCATCTTCAGGTTAACAAGGAGAGTTTGTAACTGACCGTTGCAGGCCACATGTATGACGGACGGGACCGTAAAGAGCGTTCCACTTAGATCTATTATATATATTAGGTTATTAATTAATATAATTATAACGTCGTAGACTCTCTCTTTGATAACCTGAAGATGATCTAACGAGGTCAGAACCCTGCTCTTACTACACTTCAATTAAACTTTTAATACCCATAACACAAGCGGGTTTCGTGAATGTTTTTTAGCGTATGTAGACTACACATGTGTAGTGTGTACAGATATCACTTCACATGTGTAGTGTGCACAGATATTACTTAGTGTCTGTAATTTGACTTTAATCCACTGGAAAGAACAAAACGTTATTACAGTATGATCGTTGACACAGTTAACAATGGTTCGAACCTTGCTACCGTTATGGGCTCTTCTGAAAACGATGCTGTTTAAACTATGGTAATTACTTCACGTAGATGCTGGGTTAAGAACGGTCATGTTAGGACCAGAACATTGTTATTCTAATTACGTTACAAAGACCCTATATAGAAGCCAGTGAGATAAACATGGTCTAGCTCAAAAGGAGGGTTGTTATACACAAGCCAGTGAGATAAACATGGTGTAGCTCAAGAGGATGGTTGTTATACAGAAGCCAGTGAGATAAACATGGTCTAGCTCAAGAGGATGGTTGTTATACAGAAGCCAGTGAGATAAACATGGTCTAGCTCAAGAAGATGGTTGTTATACAGAAGCCAGTGAAATAAACATGGTCTAGCTCAAGAGGATGGTTGTTATATAGAAGCCAGTGAGATGAACATGGTGTAGCTCAAGAGGATGGTTGTTATATAGAAGCCAGTGAGATAAATATGGTCTAGCTCAAGAGGATGGTTGTTATATATAAGTCAGTGAGATAAATTTGCTCTAGCTCAAGAGAATGGTTGTTATATATAAGTCAGTGAGATAAACATGGTCCAGCTCAAGAGGATGGTTGTTATATAGAAGCCAGTGATATAAACATGGTTTAGCTCAAGAGGATGGTTTTATACAGAAGCCAGTGAGATAAACGTGGTCTAGCTCAAGAGGATGGTTGTTATATAGAAGCCAGTGAGATAAACATGGTCTAGCTCAAGAGGATGGTTGTTATATAGAAGTCAGTGAGATAAACATGGTCTAGCTCAAGAGGATGGTTGTTATATAGAAGCCAGTGAGATAAACATTGTGTAGCTCAAGAGGATGGATGTTATTTCAAAAAATTAAAAAAAAACCTGATGACATTTAAATGGAGACATTCGTTATCAAAATATCTGTTGCCGAGAAACGAACATCTGGAGAGATCGAAGATAGATTTATCTTCCTTCATCGTTTTTGCCTTGAGGTCAAGTACATCAACTAAAATTTTGCACGTCTCAGTATAAGATGTTGATAAACGAGATAGGTGAGATAAGCCAAGTGTAGCGCATAAAATAACAATAAGTCCCATGATCAACATTCCAACAAACGGACCACTTTAGGGTCTTGTAGTGATCTACGGATCCGACTGCTCTGGCAGGGATTAACAAATCTAATGCGTAAAAAATTTGACGAGGGGGAAGGCGAACACTCGGTGATTGGGGTCAAGGGGGAAGGCGAACACTGGATGATTGTGGTCAAACTAATGCCCCTTCACTGAGCAGGTAATGTGAAGACTGGTGTGAAGAAAATATGTGTAGAGAAAACTGGATACATATTTAATAAATACTGTTTATCTTCTTGGTATCATTATGAAATATGTGTAGAGAAAACTGGATACATATTTAATAAATACTATTTATCTTCTTGGTGTCATTATGAAATATGTGTAGAGAAAACTGGATACATATTTAATAAATACTGTTTATCTTCTTGGTGTCATTATGAAATATGTGTAGAGAAAACTGGATACATATTTAATAAATACTGTTTATCTTCTTGGTGTCATTATGAATTATGTGTAGAGAAAACTGGATACATATTTAATAAATACTGTTTATCTTCTTGGTGTCATTATGAAATATGTGTAGAGAAAACTGGATACATATTTAATAAATACTATTTATCTTCTTGGTGTCATTACGGATGAGATTGAAGGTCGGAATATATTTCCTCTAAATAACTAGGTTAACTGTTGGTTTTGGAGTTTCTAATCATTAAACTGGTATCTATTAAGGGTCTAATGAAGGCTGCATAGACTTGCTGTTATTTACCTCTGCAAATCTTGATAAAATAATGCTTTACTGGATATAAACGCCCTCTGGAGTTTTGTTTTAGTATTAGGAAATACTTATTTGTAATATTATTTATTCTAGTTTATATGTTTCTTTTGAAGCAATATGTTTGATGCATTTAGACAATTATACCTCATTCTGTGGAAAAGTGAAACAGTTATCGTACTAAACATTTCAGGTTCTGTTTTATTGAGCTGTGGTGGCGATATAATGTGACAGTTAATCCCACTATTCGTTGGTAAAAGAGTAGCCCAAGAGTTGGCGGTGGGTGGTGATGACTAGCTGCCTTCCCTCTAGTCTTACACTGCTAAATTAGGGACAGCTAGTACAGTTTTGCACGAAATTCAAAACAAACAAACTATCTTATTTTCAGAAAAAGCTCAAAGTAGAATGGAAATACACTTAAGAGTTTGAGAAAAGTTCCTTGACGAAGCTCTCATTTCGTGTTCATGTTTTACTTGTGCTTCAACAAATTTTCAGGAATAATTAATGAAAGATTTTGATTTTTTTAAAAAATATTTTTGTGTCTGAATTTTTTACGACACTTATCATCTTGATGTCTTTAGTTATGTAATATTTGATCATCGGAGAGAAACCTGCTAAAGAGGTAGACTGTGGCTTTAATTAGCTCTTGCCATTCAAACGTTTTTGTAACGCCGATAAATCTCAGAAGATAGGCACTTGTTAAGTGGAACCATTAATTTACAAAACTTGAATTAATTCTGGTTTTAGAACTACCGTAAGTCCAAACATTCATCAGTATTTTGTCTTGTAGGAACATGAGGATAGATTGAACTTAAAAACCATCAAATATATACTTTTCTAACCCCTTCCTTCTAATCCTATAAATTTATCACTGCCTAACGTCTAAATGAAAATATTAGAATTAGAGAAATTGAATAATCTTATGAAAGTTACAGGAATCAGCTTCAGGTATCGTTTTTTCTGTAGTAAATTTCACTCGAAGCTAATTGAGAATTGTGTGTTCTAACTATCCCTAATTTGATAAATGTAGGTAGTCAACACCGCCCACCGCCAACACTAGGATTACTCTTTTACCAACGAATAATGGGATCGATCATAACATAGCAATGCTCCCAAGGCTGAAAGGACGAGCCTGTTTGTTGACGGGATTCAAACCCCAATAGAGAATTAAGATACGAGTGCTTCAATTAGTAGGCCTTTTAATTATTAAGTTAATTAAAATAGAGATTTAGTAAAAGAATGTGCTTAAAAATAGTGAATACATCCCGGTGGTTATCGTGAATCTGAGGTTGTGTTTGGTGCGCGCACTAGAGCCTTGATCGTGCTATAAGAGTGACTATTCAGTTAGAGTATCCTAAGGGTCAGCAGTGGCTGGTGTTACCATTTAAACATCAGGAGCTCCTAGCCCACCTTACCCTTGTATAGGTTAATGCAAAATCCAACAATGTTTCAAATGCTTGGAATATTAAATATAACAATAAAAATGGTAAAACAAACCCAACAGAGTAAAGCTAACAAAACAGTAGAAACAGTAAAACAAAGCCAACAGAGTAAAGCTAACAAAACAGTAAAACAGTAAAACAAAGCCAACAGAGTAAAGCTAACAAAACAGTAAAAACAATAAAACAAACCCAACAGAGTAAAGCTAACAAAACAGTAACAATACGAAAGACAGTGAAAGAATGAAAGGTTCAAATAAATGTCAAAAGATAAAATTTTTCATTATTTATTACCTTTAACCTTTAGACCACTCTTATGGTCATCAGAAGGTAAATATTCGTCTGTTGTATGAAATGTCGCATGAGTTGACTCGCCTTTACAACAAATTAGATCATTAAAACAACAACTGCAGTGTTGTTCTCATGTGTAAAATAAACACAGTTTTCTATTAGATATTAGTTTAAAGTCACTTTTTGATCTTATTTTTACCAAAATAAATTTGTTGCTTCGAGTTAATTATCGTTCCATTCTTCTCTTGAAGCTACTAGCGCACTCTACATCTTAAATATGTCTTGACGGTCGTAACACATAGTAACTTAAAGCTACTAGCGCACTCTACATTTCAAATATGCCTTGACGGTCGTAACACATAATAACTTGAAGCTACTAGCGCACTCTACATTTCAAATATGCCTTGACGGTCGTAACACATAATAACTTGAAGCTACTAGCGCACTCTACATTTTAAATATGTCTTGACGGTCGTAACACATTATAACTTAAAGCTACTAGCGCACTCTACATTTTAAATATGCCTTGACGGTCGTAACACATAATAACTTGAAGCTACTAGCGCACTCTACATCTTAAATATGCCTTGACGGTCGTAACACATAATAACGTGGAAGGAATAATTCGCTTAATATAAATTTATAACAATTTTTCGAAGCTTTTGGAAAACCTACTAGTTTTATAAATAGCAAGCCTGGAACATCGTAAAGAGGTATCTTAATTAATACATATGGAAAATATGAAAATATGGAAACGATAGATCAATAGCATTGAACGAGGCTTTCCAAACTTAAGTAGGTTTTTTTAAAACTTCCATTTATGTGCAACGTATGCAACAAAAGGAAAAAAAATCTATTTTAGAAATATTATCCATCGTATGCTCTAAAATCTTCCATAGTTCGGAAACATCACCACAGAGGGCTTTCAGCACTGCAAAGAGAATTCCTGCCAGAAAGTTGTGAACAATTATTATGTTGGTTTTAGTGAAACTCAATTAACAATAGTGTCTGATATTAAATATGTTTACTTCAGAATTCATGAAGTTATCAGTGAGTGACCTCTGGTGATAGAAACATCGTATTAGTGTGATTAAAAGACAATAATGAACATTAAACTGTCACGTGTGTTCTTTCCAAGCTAATGTTCCTGTTATGAATATTCTTTTCGACTTTAACCACGCATGCTCGAAATTATTCTGAACACGATTTACACCAGTCCTGATTTATTGTCATCTTCATGGTGTAGCTACCACAACATAAATTTTCCGTTTTGTGTAAGACAGCCGAAGGCTCTTTAGACGGTAAATTACTACCGTTTGCCTCTGCGTTGGGCTTTGTATGTGGTCATTTAGGAATAGAAATCTTCGTTTCATTTCGTCCATCTGGATAAACGCCAAGCTATACTTTGAAGATAGCTTTTTTCCAATAAGTGATTGATATGTTATTGATTTTTTCAATAGTTAAAGACATATTACGAAAACGAGGTTCGCCATTAAGCCGTTCACCCTGTGAAGAATTTAAAAAACAACAATTAGTAATCTGTTTACAACTGAGAAAACTTCCTGGTGGATCAGTCGTACAATTGAAAGTTTATACGCTACAATTCGAGGTTAGATAAGTAGAATACAGCCATCTTTAGACTTTAGGTAAGTAGAATACAGCCATCTTTAGACTTTAGGTAAGTAGAATACAGACGTCTTTGGACTTTAGGTAAGTATAATACAGCCATCTTTAGACTTAAGGTAAGCAGAATACAGCCATCTTTAGACTTTAGGTAAGTAGAATACAGCCATCTTTAGACTTTAGGTAAGTAGAATACAGCCATCTTTAGACTTTAGGTAAGTAGAATACAGCCATCTTTAGACTTTAGGTAAGGAGAATACAGCCGTCTTTAGACTTTAGGTAAGCAGAATACAGCCATCTTTAGACTTTAGGTAAGCAGAATACAGCCATCTTTAGACTTTAGGTAAGTAGAATACAGCCGTATTTAGACTTTAGATAAGTAGAATGCAGCCATCTTTAGACTTCAAGTAAGTAGAATACAGCCATCTTTAAACTTCAGGTAAGTAGAATACAGCCATCTTTAGACTTTAGGTAAGTAGAATACAGCCATCTTTAGACTTTAGGTAAGGAGAATACAGCCGTCTTTAGACTTTAGGTAAGCAGAATACAGCCATCTTTAGACTTTAGGTAAGCAGAATACAGCCATCTTTAGACTTTAGGTAGGTAGAATACAGCCGTATTTAGACTTTAGATAAGTAGAATGCAGCCATCTTTAGACTTCAAGTAAGTAGAATACAGCCATCTTTAAACTTCAGGTAAGTAGAATACAGCCATCTTTAGACTTTAGGTAAGTAGAATACAGCTGTCTTTAGACTTTAGGTAAGTAGAATACAGTCATTTTTAGACCTCAACAAGTGAAACAGTCAAACTTCAAAATATACTGTCTTCCAGACACGATGGAAACATTTAACACAGATTTAAAGTTATCGAATTTCTATTAAAATAACTAACTAACAGTAGATAATCACAAATTTAAACTACCAATGGGATTTATCAAACTTAAGGTCACTTTGTACGTAAACAGTCATGACCCAATATGGCCAGGTGGTTAAGGCGCTCATCGCATAATATGAGGGTCGCGGATTCGAATCCCCATCACACCAAACATGCTCACCACTTCATTTGTGGAGGTGTTGTAATGTGGTAATCAATCCCACTATTCGTTGATAAAAGAGTAGCCCAAACGTTGGCGGTGGGTAGTGATGACTGGCTTCCTTTCCTCTGTCTTATATTGCTAAGTAAAGGAAAGCTAGCGTAGATAGTCCTCGTTTATCTTTGCGCGATATCAAAAACTAACAAATGTAGACAGTCTAAACGGCCAGTTTATCTTGAATTTCGCGCAAAGCTACAGGAGGGCTATCCGCGCCTAAACGGTCAGATCATCAGAGACCCTAGGATGTAGGGGTAGCAGCCCCTACTGTTGAACTATCAAAAAAGCATCTGTCTGACTATTTGAACAGGATATTGGAATTGACTACACCTTCTAGAAAGTGTATAAATTGTCATCACATCTCGAACCGAGGACCATTCGATCTATGAAAAGGAAAACTTATCACTGAGATTTCACAGTCCTCTGGCCCAGCATGGCCGGATGGGTGAAGGCGTTTGACTCGCAACTGAGGGTCGCGGGTTCGAATCCTGGTTGCACCAAACATGCTCGCCCTTTCAGCAGTGGGGGCGTTATAATGTGACGGTCAATCGCACTATTCGTTTGTAAAAGAGTAGACCAAGAATTGGCGGTGGGTGATGATGACTAGCTGCCTTCCTCCTAGTCTTACATTGCTAAATGAGGGACGGCTAGCGCAGATAGCCCTCGAGTAGCTTTGCGCAAAATTCAAACCAAACCAAATCTGCTTTAGTTTATTAATTAAACAGTGGAAAGAAAACTGACTACGAAAAAGAAAGAATAATTACCCTCTGACATCAGTGGGAAAGAAAGCCCATTAAGCCAGAAAAATGGTTGCTGGTTATATCAGGAAGAAACAGAAGATAGATGTTTCTTCATATCATCACGGGAGAGAAAACCTCGTTCAGATAGAAAGATACCCATAACATCAGGGGTAGAGTGCCTCATGAAAAATATTTATTTATAACACTAAAGCCTCATACTGGATGGATAAATATTACGGATTAAAGTGTGAATAAATCGTAGTTTATATTAAAACATTATTTGAATGACCAACAAAGATAACACAGTTTGTACCAACGTTAAGTAAAAATATGACATTGTTTTATTTGTGGGTAGAAAAATGACACAGTTTGTTTTATAAATTTCTCACCAAGCTATACAGAGGTTATATTCATATAAGCGTCCGTAATTTTGAGTTAACAGGTTTGAAGAAAGACAACTAGCCAACAGCACCTGCTGCAAACTGTTGAACTATTCTTTTCTGTCTAACCAGGACAATTTGATATGCGGGTGACACTAACCGTTAGGACAGATCGGTTCGAGGTTTAACATAGATTAAGTTGTTGTAATGATAGAGAAAGACATTCTCTCCAGCGAAAACATTTGAGTTTTATGTGGTGGTAGACAAGTAAAGTTCGCGTGGAGCACTACGACGTAAGAAACATTCCAACAGTTAATCTCGTAAAGCAACAAGAAAATTTGTTAAAAAGAGAATTTCATGTTCAAGGATTTTCCTTGTGACGCACGCTTAGAGCAATTGTCAATAACCATCGGTTTGTTTGTTTGTTTTGAATTTCGCACTAAGCTACTCGAGGGCTATCTGTGCTAGCCGTCCCTAATTTAGCAGTGTAAGACTAGAGGGAAGGCAGCTAGTCATCACCACCCACCGCCAACTCTTGGGCTACTCTTTTACCAACGAATAGTGGGATTGACCGTCACATTATAACGTTCCCACGGCTGAAAGGGCGAGCATGTTTGGCGCGACGGGATGCGAACCCGCGATCCTCAGATTACGAAGCGCACGCCTTAACACGCTTGGCCATGCCGGGCCATATCCATTGGATAAACCATGCGTATCATCAGGAGATAAACAGGTCGACGTCTGAAGGAGCTGGAGGAATTATTCTTATGCTGTGTTTCTTCTACAATACAGTTCAAAAATAATAAATAGAGTAGAAGTTTAAATCCGTTAAAAAATTGTAATGGAAATACATACATTTAAATTGTAACCTAGTTATGCCGCTAGATGTCAACAAGTTCAATGAGTCAACGAATTAGTGACAGCCCTGGAATTTTGAAAACAAATAATCTGACTAACTCAAGAAATATGTAGTGTTACAATTCACTTAGACTAAAAAGTGTAAGGAAAACTTTCTTTAATTTTCTTTGTTAACACCTAAAGAGTGTTTCTTTTATTAGTAAAATGTTATATGTTGTAGTTCGATTAGGAAGAGTAAAGCTGTAGTCCATTAGGCTCGGAAAGTATAGTAATATTATCATTGGACCAGAAAATACATGCTGTGATCTGTCAGGTGTTCATATTATATTTGGAAGAGAAAATACATGTTGTGGTCCGTCAGATGTAATAATATTTAGCTATATTGGAGGCTGATTTCAATTCAGAAGTGACAATGTGTGGTAGTAGTCTTCATGTATCATCAGTTGTCAGTAATTTTTGTTTACAATTCAACTAATTCTAAACAAATGCAAAAGAAATATTTTTCTTTCAAGTGTTATTATATGTGTATTATTCTAGCGTTACGTATATTCTTACCAACTAGCTGGTAGAATTATTAATAATGTTATTTATAGTAATCTAAGAATTACTTTGGGTAGCTTATTGACACCGCTAGGTGGCTTATCACATGTGTAACTGTAATCTATTGACACCGCTAGGTGGCTTATCACATGTGTAAGTGTAATCTATTGACACCGCTAGGAGGCTTATCACATGTGTAAGTGTAATCTATTGACACCGCTAGGAGGCTTATCACATGTGTAAGTGTAATCTATTGACACCGCTAGGTGGCTTATCACATGTGTAAGTGTAATATATTGACACCACTAGGAGGCTTATCACATGTGTAAGTGTAACCTCTTTACATTTATGGAATTATTTCTGTCAGATGCGCGTGTAACCTGTTCATACCGCTAGTAGGCTTATCATAGTGCGAAGATTAATCACCAAAGCAATTCTTTTCTACAAAATAGCGATGAACAAGTCAGTTCATGAAGATAGAAAACACTCACTACGTTTTCAAATTATGTTAGATACTGACACAACAGTTCGCATATAAGGCGTTTAAATACTCGTAAAAATAAGTTCGCATGGTAGAAAAGTTAAACTTTATTAAAAACAAATCCCCATGATAAGAAAGTTAAGCCATATTAAAATCAATTTATCAGTTAGAAGGATAATAAATCATATCTTGAGTTTAGTCTTTTCAAAATACGATGACGTGTTTCGTTCGCCTTAAGCAATCTTTGCAGAAATAACGGATACAAAAACAAAGCAAATAAAGTAAATGCTTGGTTAGAAGAATAAAAATACAATTCGATAGTAATTAATTATCTTAGACTGAATTATGAATCATAGCTTTAATTTGAAATAGCTTTAATGTTCCAGCCTTGTAAATACTCCAACCAATTTTACTAGAAATTACAGAATGTTAACCTCGGCTTTTAATGTGCATACAGACATTACTTACAACCTTGAATTGTGTTAAAACAGTTTCATGTTACAACTGTAACAATCATTTGATATCGAGATTCTAAGAATGAGAAGTAGTGGTGTTATAACATCTGATATCTAGTATCTGAGAATGAGTAATATTGTGTTGTAACATTTGAAACCTAGTGTCTAAGAGTGAGAAATACTGTGTTGTAATAACTGACATCTCATTTCTAAGAATGAGCGATATTGGTGTTATAACATCTGACATACAGTCTCTAAAATGAGTGAAACTGTGTTGTAATATCTAACACCTAGTCTGTAAGAGTGAATAATACTGTGTTGTAACATCTGACACATAATCTCTAAGAGTGAGTAATACTGTGTTGTAATACCTGACATCTAGCTTCTAAGAATGAGTAGTGTTGTGTTATAACATCTGACGTCTAGTATCTATAAATGGGTTTTATTGGTGTTATAACATCTGACACCTAGTCTGTAAGAGTGAGTAATACTGTGTTGTAACATCTGACACCTAGTCTCTAAGAATGAGTAATATTGTACTGTAACTTCTACCACCTAGTCTGTAAGAGTGAGTAATATTGTGTTGTAACATCTAACATCTAGTCTGTAAGAGTGAGTAATACTGTGTTGTAACATCTAACACCTAGTCTGTAAGAGTGAGTAATACTGTGTTGTAACATCTGATACTTAGTCTCTAAGAATGAGGAATACTGTGTTGTAACATCTAACACCTAGTCTGTAGGAGTGAGTAATATTGTGTTGTAACATCTAACACCTAGTCTGTAAGAGTGAGTAATACTGTGTTGTAACATCTGACACTTAGTCTCTAAGAATGAGGAATACTGTGTTGTAACATCTAACACCTAGTCTGTAAGAGTGAGTAATATTGTGTTGTAACATCTGACACCTAGTCTGTAAGAGTGAGTAATACTGTGTTGTAACATTTGACATCTGGTGTCTTAAAATGAGTAATATTGATACTTTTTGGGAGTGTGGTGTGTATTATTACCAGACGAGATTTGGTGAGTGTTGTGTGTATTATTACCAGACGAGATTTGGTGAGTGTTGTGTGTATTATTACGAGACGAGATTTGGTGTGTATTATTACGAGACGAGACTTGATGTGTATTATTACCAGACGAGAGTGTGTTCAGTATTATTTACCTTAGTTAGACACAGACTAAATCTTATAAACTACTCTGAATTTTGATACTCACTAATATTTATGTGTTGACGTTTGAAATTAAAGATGGCGTTTTGTTTACTTCGTTCTCTATAACCTGGTAGTTAAGAACAATAGACATGTTGCTTTTCTCACAAAACCAGACATAGATATAAGGAGAGGATACAGAAGTTAAGATCACTCATTAACAATAATCTTACATTTTTATCTAGTCCATGATCCAACAACACGTTATTCTGTGAAATACTTTTATTACAGAGAAATAAGCTGTAGCTGAAACTGGATTGGTTGTTGAATTTGGCGCCAAGCTACACGAGAACTATTGCTCTAGTTGTCCCTAATTTAGTTGTGTTAGACTAGAGGGAAGGCAGCTAGTCATCACCACCCAGCGCCAATTCTTGGGTTACTCTTTTACCAATGAATAGTGGTATTGATCGTAACATTATAATGTCCCTACGCCTGAAAGGGCGAATATGTTTGGTGTGATAGGAATTCGAACACGAGACCTACGTATTACTAGACGAGCGCCATAACCACTTATCCATGCCGGGCCAAGTGACTGTAATGAAACCGTTTTCAAATACAATTGAAAATTTTTATGAGAGTCACTATCAAACGAAATGTTATGTTAAACGTGTATACGTTAATCCTTAGAGGGTTAAATATAAATCATTTAGTAAAGAAATAATAATTAATTGATGGTTTAATAAAGATGTTGAAACAATGTAGTTTATAAGACGATAGGAATGCTTACAAGATATTTAGGTGAAACCTGAACAAAAAACCGAAACGTATTAGATTTTACATTTCCTTGATTTGGTTTCTCGTAGCAGCGACACACTTTAGACGTTTATGTTGGTCATTACATAAAGCTACAAACTTTAGACGTTTATGCTGATCATTACAAAACGCTACAAACTTTAGACGTTTATGTTGGTCATTACATAAAGCTACAAACTTTAGACTTTTATGTTGGTCATTACATAAAGCGAAAAACTGTAGACGTTTATGTTGGTCATTACATAAAGCGACAAATTTGTTTCGGTCACCAGGAACTAATTAATCAGCTCACCTTCTGAAGACAACACCCAATGTGTACAATAATCACTAGTCTCAGGAAGACCTTCTTTCCTTCCATGGCGTGATGAAGTTAGATCAATAGCACCTACTTATCAAATCTTCATTCACAGTCTGGCGCCACCAGAGTGTCACTACACGGTGCTGGCGCCCACAAGCTGACCGTACTGATGCAGACCTGCGTGAACTGTTCCCGTTAGTAATACAGTAAGTTACTTCCTATGAAGCGCTGTTTTCAAGTGTCTGAAAGGGACACTGGAAGCCTGAGGCATGCGCGAGCTTCCAGTAAACCTCTAAGCTCATGACGTCAGTTTTCTTTGAACTTTCTTCATGTTAGATAAAACTGACAAATCTTTGCATGCATATCAAATCAGAGGTGTAACATAGGCAACGTTTTGTTACACACTGTTTAATACTTCAATGTACCGTCGAGTATTGAATTACCCTAGTTGTTTAACATTAGAATGTACTGTTGAGCATTAAGTAGCCCAAATTTTTAATATTACAGTGTACCGTTGAATACTAAATTACCGTAGTTGTTTAATATTACGATCTACTGTTCAGTATTAAATTATCCTAGTTTTATTATACAACATACCGTCGAATATTGAATTACACAAGTTGTTTAGTATTAAAATGTACCGTCGATTATTTAATTACTTTAGTTGTTTAGTATTACTAGGTATCAACAAGAATTAATTTACCTTAGGAGTTTATTAGTAAAATATTCAGTTTGTAATTCAGTTATTGAATTACCCAGATTTCTTAATGTTACAATGTTCCATTGAACATAGATTACCCTAGTTTATAATATTACGATGTACCATTGCGTATTAAATTAAACTAGTTGTTTTATATTAAAATGTACCGTTGAGTGTTGAATTGTATACATGCTTAATATTACAATTACCGTAAAAGTTTATCAAATTACCCTAGTGTCTTAACTTTACAAAGCACCGTTAAGCAATAAAGTACCCTTTCCTCACACTTCAATGTACCGTCGACTGTTAAATTACGCTAGTAGTTTAATATCAGAATGTACCGATGAGTATTAAATAGCCTAGTAATTTAATATCAGAATGTGCCGATAAGTAATAAATATCCAAGTAGTTTAATATCAGAATGTACCGATGAGTATTAAATACCCTAGTAGTTTAATATCAGAATGTATCGATCAGTATTAAATATCCTAATTGTTTAATATTAGAATGTACCGATGAATATTAAATACCCTAGTAGTTTAATATTAGAATGTACCGATGAGTATTAAATACCCTAGTAGTTTAATATCAGAATGTACCGATGAGTATTAAATACACTAGTTGTTTGATATTAGAATTTATCGATGAGTATTAAATACCCTAGTAGTTTAATATCAGAATATACCGTCGAGTATTAAATTACCCAAGTTGTTTAATATTATAACATATTGTTGTGTACTAAATTACCATAGTTGTTTGTTATCAGAATGTACTACTGAGTGCTGAATTACACTAGTTGTTTGTTATCAGAATGTACTACTGAGTGCTGAATTCCACTAGTTCTTTAATATGGTAATGTATCGTTAAATATTAAATTATTCTAGCTGTTTAATATTAAAATGTACCGTCGAGAATTAAATTACCCTATTTATTTAATATTACAATGTTCCGTCGAGTATTAAATTACCCTATTTATTTAATATTAAAATGTCCCGTCGAATATTAAATTACCATATATATTTAATATTAAAATGTACCGTCGAGTAGTAAATTACCTTATTTATTTAATATTACAATGTACCGTCGAGTATTAAATACACTAGTAGTATAATATGAGAATGTACCGATGAGTATTAAATACCCTAGTAGTTTAATATCAGAATGTTCCGATGAGTATTAAATATCCTAGTTGATTAATATTAGAATGTACCGATGAGTATAAAATACAATAGTAGTTTAATATCAAAATGTACCGATGAGCATAAATTACCCTAGTAGTTTAATATCCATATGTACCGATGAGTATTAAATACCCTAGTAGTATAATATTAGAATGTACCGATTAGTATTAAATATCCTAGTTGTTTAATATTAGAATATAATGTTGAATTTTAAATTAACCTTTTTGTTTAATAATACATTGCACTGTGAAGTATTGATTTACCACAGTTGTTTAAAATTAAAGTGTACCGTCGAGTATAAAATTACCCAAGTTGTATAATATTGTAACATAATGTTGAGTACTAAATTACCATAATTGATTGTTATCAGAATGTACTACTGAGTGCTGAATTACACTAGTTGTTTGTTATCAGAATGTACTACTGAATGCTGAATTACACTAGTTATTTGTTATCAGAATGTACTACTGAGAGATGAATTACACTAGTTGTTTGTTATCAGAATGTACTACTGAGAGTTGATTTAAACTAGTTGTTTGTTATCAGAATGTACTACTGAGTGCTGGATTACACAAGTTGTTTGTTATCAGAATGTACCACTGAGAGCTGAATTACACAGATTGTTTGCTATCAGAATGTACTACTGAGTGCTGAATTACACTAGTTATTTGTTATCAGAATGTACAACTGAGTGCTGAATTACACTAGTTGTTTAATATTGTAAGGTAACGTTGAGTATTGAATTACCCTAGCTGTTTAATATTAAAATGTAACGTCGAGTATTAAATTACGATATTTATTTAATATTACAATGTACCGTCGAGTATTAAATTACGATATTTATTTAATATTACAATTTACCGTCGAGTATTAAATTACCCTATTTATTTAATATTAAAATGTACCGTCGAGTATTAAATTACCCTATTTATTTAATATTAAAATGTACCGTCGAGTATTAAATTACCCTATTTATTTAGTATTAAAATAAACCGTCGAGTATTAAATACCCTAGTTGTTTAATATCAGAATGTACCGATGAGTATTAAATACCCTAGTTGATAAATATTATAATGTACCGATGAGTATGAAATACACTCGTAGATTAATATCAGAATGTACCGATGAGTATTAAATACACCTGTAGTTTAATATCAGAATGTACCGATGAGTATTAAATACTCTAGTTGTTTAATATTAGAATGTACCGATGAGTTTTAAATACCCTAGTAGTTTAATATCAGAATAGACCGATGAGTATTATTAACTATTCTAGTTGTTTAATATTAGAATGTACCGATGAGTATTAAATACCCTAGTAGTTTAATATCAGAATGTACCGATGAGTATTAAATACCCTAGTAATTTAAGATCAGAATATACCGTCGAGTATTAAATTACCCAAGTTGTTTAATATTGTAACATATTGTTGAGTACTAAATTACCATAGTTGTTTGTTATCAGAATGTACTACTGAGTGCTGAATTACACTAGTTGTTTGTATCAGAATGTACTACTGAGTGCTGAATTACACTAGTTGTTTGTTATCAGAATGTACTACTGAGTGCTGATTTACATTAGTTGATTGTTATCAGAATGTACTACTGAGATATGAATTACACTAATTGTTTGTTATCAGAATGTACTACTGAGTGCTGAATTACACCAGTTGATTAATATTGTAATGTATCGTTGAGTATTGAATTACACTAGCTGTTTAATATTAAAATGTAACGTCGAGTATTAAATTACCCTATTTATTTAATATTACAATGTACCGTCGAGTATTAAATTTCTCTATTGATTTAATATTAAAATGTAACGTCGAGTATTAAATTACCCTATTTATTTAATATTAAAATGTACCGTCGAGTATTAAATTACCTTATTTATTTAATATTACAATATACCGTCGAGTATTAAATCCCCAGTAGTTTAATTTCAGAATCTACCGATGAGTATAAAATACCCTAGTAGTTTAATATTAGAATGTACCGATGAGTATTAAATACCCTAGTAGTTTAATATCAGAATGTACCAATGAGTATTAAATATCCTAGTTGTTTAATATTAGAATGTACCAATGAGTATTAAATACCCTAATAGTTTAATATCAGAATGTACCGATGAGTATTAAATATCCCAGTTGTTTAATACTATAATGACCGATGAGTATTAAATACCCTAGTAGTTTAAAATCAGAATGTACCGATGAGTATTAAATACCCTAGTTGTTAAATATCAGAATGTACCGATGAGTATTAAATATCCTAGTTCTTTAATATTAGAATGAACCGATGAGTATTAAATACCCAAGTAGTTTAATATCAGAATGTACCGATGAGTATTAAATACCCTAATTGTTTAATATCATAATGTACCGATGAGTATTAAAAACCCTAGTTGTTTAATATCAGAATGTACCGATGAGTATTAAATACCCTAGTAGTTTAATATCAGAAAGTACAGATGAGTACTAAGTGCCCTAGTAGTTTAATATCAGAACGTACCGATGAGTATTAAATACCCTAGTAGTTTAATATCAGAATGTACCGATGAGTATTAAATACCTTAGTAGTTTAAATCAGAATGTACCGATGAGTATTAAATACCCTTGTTGTTTGATATTAGAATGTACCATTGAGTATTAAATACCCTAGTAGTTTAATATCAGAATAGACCGATGAGTATTATTAAATACTCTAGTTGTTTAATATTAGAATGTACCGATGAGTTTTAAATACCCTAGTAGTTTAATATCAGAATAGACCGATGAGTATTATTAAATATTCTAGTTGTTTAATATTAGAATGTACCGATGAGTATTAAATACCCTAGTAGTTTAATATCAGAATGTACCGATGAGTATTAAATACACTAGTTGTTTGATATTAGAATTTATCGATGAGTATTAAATACCCTAGTAATTTAAGATCAGAATATACCGTCGAGTATTAAATTACCCAAGTTGTTTAATATTGTAACATATTGTTGAGTACTAAATTACCATAGTTGTTTGTTATCAGAATGTACTACTGAGTGCTGAATTACACTAGTTGTTTGTTATCAGAATGTACTACTGAGTTCTGAATTACACTAGTTTTTTGTCATCAGAATGTACTACTGAGTGCTGAATTACACTAGTTGTGTGTTATCAGAATGTACTACTGAGTGCTGAATTACACTATGTGTTTGTTATCAGAATGTACTACTGAGTGCTGAATTACACTATTTGTGTGATATCAGAAAGTACTACTGAGTGCTGAATTACACTAGTTGTTTGTTATCAGAATGTACTACTGAGTGCTGAATTACACTAGTTGTTTGTAATCAGAATGTACTACTGAGTGCTGAATTACACTAGTTGTTTGTATCAGAATGTACTACTGAGTGCTGAATTACACTAGTTGTTTGTTATCAGAATGTACTACTTATGCTGAATTACACTAGTCGTTTGTTATCAGAATGTACTACTGAGAGATGAATTACACTAGTTGTTTCTTATCAGAATGTACTACTGAGTGCTGAATTACACTATGTGTTTGTTATCAGAATGTACTACTGAGTGCTGATTTACATTAGTTGATTGTTATCAGAATGTACTACTGAGTGCTTAATTACACTAGCTGTTTACTATTAAAATGTAACGTCGAGTATTAAATTACCCTATTTATTTAATATTACAATGTACCGTCGAGTATTAAATTTCTCTATTGATTTAATATTAAAATGTAACGTCGAGTATTAAATTACCCTATTTATTTAATATTAAAATGTACCGTCGAGTATTAAATTACCTTATTTATTTAATATTACAATGTACCGTCGAGTATTAAATCCCCAGTAGTTTAATATCAGAATCTACCGATGAGTATTAAATACCCTAGTAGTTTAATATTAGAATGTACCGATGAGTATTAAATACCCTAGTAGTTTAATATCAGAATGTACCGATGAGTATTAAATATCCTAGTTGTTTAATATTAGAATGTACCAATGAGTATTAAATACCCTAATAGTTTAATATCAGAATGTACCGATGAGTATTAAATATCCCAGTTGTTTAATACTATAATGTACCGATGAGTATTAAATACCCTAGTAGTTTAATATCAGAATGTACCGATGAGTATTAAATACCCTAGTTGTTAAATATCAGAATGTACCGATGAGTATTAAATATCCTAGTTCTTTAATATTAGAATGAACCGATGAGTATTAAATACCCAAGTAGTTTAATATCAGAATGTACCGATGAGTATTAAATACCCTAATTGTTTAATATCATAATGTACCGATGAGTATTAAAAACCCTAGTTGTTTAATATCAGAATGTACCGATGAGTATTAAATACCCTAGTAGTTTAATATCAGAAAGTACAGATGAGTACTAAGTGCCCTAGTAGTTTAATATCAGAACGTACCGATGAGTATTAAATACCCTAGTAGTTTAATATCAGAATGTGCCGATGAGTATTAAATACCTTAGTAGTTTAAATCAGAATGTACCGATGAGTATTAAATATCCTTGTTGTTTGATATTAGAATGTACCATTGAGTATTAAATATCCTAATTCTTTAATATTAGAATGAACCGATGAGTATTAAATACCCAAGTAGTTTAATATCAGAATGTACCGATGAGTATTAAATACCCTAATTGTTTAATATCATAATGTACCGATGAGTATTAAAAACCCTAGTTGTTTAATATCAGAATGTACCGATGAGTATTAAATACCCTAGTAGTTTAATATCAGAAAGTACAGATGAGTACTAAGTGCCCTAGTAGTTTAATATCAGAACGTACCGATGAGTATTAAATACCCTAGTAGTTTAATATCAGAATGTGCCGATGAGTATTAAATACCTTAATAGTTTAAATCAAAATGTACCGATGAGTATTAAATACCCTTGTTGTTTGATATTAGAATGTACCATTGAGTATTAAATACCCTAGTAGTTTAATATCAGAATAGACCGATGAGTATTATTAAATATTCTAGTTGTTTAATATTAGAATGTACCGATGAGTATTAAATACCCTGATAGTTTAATATCAGAATGTACCTATGAGTATTAATTACACTAGTTGTTTGATATTAGAATTTATCGATGAGTATTAAATACCCTAGTAGTTTAATATCAGAATATACCGTCGAGTATTAAATTACCCAAGTTGTTTAATATTGTAACATATTGTTGAGTACTAAATTACCATAGTTGTTTGTTATCAGAATGTACTACTGAGTGCTGAATTACACTAGTTGTTTGTTATCAGAATGTACTACTGAGTGCTGAATTACACTAGTTGTTTGTTATCAGAATGTACTACTGAGTGCTGAATTACACTAGTTGTTTGTATCAGAATGTACTACTGAGTGCTGAATTACACTAGTTGTTTGTTATCAGAATGTACTACTTATGCTGAATTACACTAGTCGTTTGTTATCAGAATGTACTACTGAGATATGAATTACACTAGTTGTTTGTTATCAGAATATACTTCTGAGTGCTGAATTACACTAGTTGTTTGTTATCAGAATGTACTACTTATGCTGAATTACACTAGTCGTTTGTTATCAGAATGTAGTACTGAGAGATGAATTACACTAGTTGTTTGTTATCAGAATGTACTACTGAGTGCTGAATTACACTATGTGTTTGTTATCAGAATGTACTACTGAGTGCTGATTTACATTAGTTGATTGTTATCAGAATGTACTACTGAGATCTGAATTACACTAATTGTTTGTTATCAGAATGTACTACTGACTGCTGAATTACACCAGTTGTTTAATATTGTAATGTATCGTTGAGTATTGAATTACACTAGCTGTTTAATATTAAAATGTAACGTCGAGTATTAAATTACGCTATTTATTTATTATTACAATGTACCGTCGAGTATTAAATTACCTTATTTATTTAATATTACAATGTACCGTCGAGTGTTAAATCCCCAGTAGTTTAATATCAGAATCTACCGAAGAGTATTAAATACCCTAGTAGTTTAATATCAGAATGTACCGATGAGTATTAAATATCCTAGTTGTTTAATATTAGAATGTACCAATGAGTATTAAATACCCTAATCGTTTAATATCAGAATGTACCGATGAGTATTAAATATCCCAGTTGTTTAATACTATAATGTACCGATGAGTATTAAATACCCTAGTAGTTTAATATCAGAATGTACCAATGAGTATTAAATACCCTTGTTGTTAAATATCAGAATGTACCGATGAGTATTAAATACCCTAATAGTTTAATATCAGAATGTACCGATGAGTACTAAATACACTCGTAGTTTAATATCAGAATGTACCGATGAGTATTAAATACCCTAGTAGTTTAATATCAGAATGTACCGAGGAGTATTATTAAATATTCTAGTTGTTTAATATTAGAAGGTACCGATGAGTATTAAATACCCTAGTAGTTTAATAACAGAATGTATCGATGAGTATTAAATATCGTAGTTCTTTAATATTAGAATGTACCGATGAGTATTAAATACCCTAGTAGTTTAATATCAGAATGTACCGATGAGTATTAAATACCCTAGTTGTTTAATATCATAATGTACCGATGAGTATTAAAAACCCTAGTTGTTTAATATCAGAATGTACCGATGAGTATTAAATACCCTGAAAGTTTAATATCAGAAAGTACAGATGAGTACTAAGTGACCTAGTAGTTTAATATCAGAACGTACCGATGAGTATTAAATACCCTAGTAGTTTAATATTAGAATGTACCGATGAGTATTATATACCTTAGTAGTTTAAATCAGAATGTACCGATGAGTATTAAATACCCTTGTTGTTTGATATTAGAATGTACCATTGAGTATTAAATACCCTAGTAGTTTAATATCAGAATATACCGTTGAGTATTAAATATCCTAGTTGTTTAATATTAGAATGTAATGTTGAATTTTAAATTACCCTTTTTGTTTAATAATACATTGCACTGTCGAGAATTGAATTACCACAATTGTTTAAAATTAAAGTGTACCGTCGAGTATTAAATTACCCAAGTTGTTTAATATTGTAACATATTGTTGAATACTAAATTACCATAGTTGTTTGTTATCAGAATGTACTACTGAGTGCTGAATTACCCTAGTAGTTTATTATCAGAATGTACCGATGAGTATTAAATACCCTTCTTGTTTAATATCAGAATGTACCGATGAGTATTAAATACCCTAGTTGATAAATATTAGAATGTACCGATGAGTATGAAATACACACGTAGATTAATATCAGAATGTACCGATGAGTATTAAATACCCTAGTAGTTTAATATCAGAATGTACCGATGAGTATTAAATACACCTGTAGTTTAATATCAGAATGTACCGATGAATATTAAATACTATAGTTGTTTAATATTAGAATGTACCGATGAGTAGTAAATACCCTAGTAGTTTAATATCAGAATGTACCGATGAGTATTAAATACACTAGTTGTTTGATATTAGAATTTATCGATGAGTATTAAATACCCTAGTAGTTTAATATCAGAACATACCGTCGAGTATTAAATTACCCAAGTTGTTTAATATTGTAACATATTGTTGAGTACTAAATTACCATAGTTGTTTGTTATCAGAATGTACTACTGAGTGCTGAATTACACTCGTTGTTTGTTATCAGAATGTACTACTGAGTGCTGAATGATACTAGTTTTTTGTCATCAGAATGTACTACTGAGTGCTGAATTACACTAGTTGTTTGTTATCAGAATGTACTACTGAGTGCTGAATTACACAAGTTGTTTGTTATCAGAATGTACCACTGAGAGATGAATTACACAGATTGTTTGCTATCAGAATGTACTACTGAGTGCTGAATTACACTAGTTATTTGTTATCAGAATGTACAACTGAGTGCTGAATTACACTAGTTGTTTAATATTGTAAGGTAACGTTGAGTATTGAATTACCCTAGCTGTTAACATTAAAATGTAACGTCGAGTATTAAATTACGATATTTATTTAATATTCTAATGTACCGTCGAGTATTAAATTACGATATTTATTTAATATTACAATTTACCGTCGAGTATTAAATTACCCTATTTATTTAATATTAAAATGTACCGTCGAGTATTAAATTACCCTATTTATTTAATATTAAAATGTACCGTCGAGTATTAAATTACCCTATTTATTTAATATTAAAATAAACCGTCGAGTATTAAATACCCTAGTTGTTTAATATCAGAATGTACCGATGAGTATTAAATACCCTAGTTGATAAATATTATAATGTACCGATGAGTATGAAATACACTCGTAGATTAATATCAGAATGTACCGATGAGTATTAAATACACCTGTAGTTTAATATCAGAATGTACCGATGAGTATTAAATACTCTAGTTGTTTAATATTAGAATGTACCGATGAGTTTTAAATACCCTAGTAGTTTAATATCAGAATAGACCGATGAGTATTATTAACTATTCTAGTTGTTTAATATTAGAATGTACCGATGAGTATTAAATACCCTAGTAGTTTAATATCAGAATGTACCGATGAATATTAAATACACTAGTTGTTTGATATTAGAATTTATCGATGAGTATTAAATACCCTAGTAATTTAAGATCAGAATATACCGTCGAGTATTAAATTACCCAAGTTGTTTAATATTGTAACATATTGTTGAGTACTAAATTACCATAGTTGTTTGTTATCAGAATGTACTACTGAGTGCTGAATTACACTAGTTGTTTGTATCAGAATGTACTACTGAGTGCTGAATTACACTAGTTGTTTGTTATCAGAATGTACTACTTACGCTGAATTACACTAGTCGTTTGTTATCAGAATGTACTACTGAGAGATGAATTACACTAGTTGTTTCTTATCAGAATGTACTACTGAGTGCTGAATTACACTATCTGTTTGTTATCAGAATGTACTACTGAGTGCTGATTTACATTAGTTGATTGTTATCAGAATGTACTACTGAGATCTGAATTACACTAATTGTTTGTTATCAGAATGTACTACTGAGTGCTGAATTACACCAGTTGATTAATATTGTAATGTATCGTTGAGTATTGAATTACACTAGCTGTTTAATATTAAAATGTAACGTCGAGTATTAAATTACCCTATTTATTTAATATTACAATGTACCGTCGAGTATTAAATTTCTCTATTGATTTAATATTAAAATGTAACGTCGAGTATTAAATTACCCTATTTATTTAATATTAAAATGTACCGTCGAGTATTAAATTACCTTATTTATTTAATATTACAATGTACCGTCGAGTATTAAATCCCCAGTAGTTTAATATCAGAATCTACCGATGAGTATTAAATACCCTAGTAGTTTAATATTAGAATGTACCGATGAGTATTAAATACCCTAGTAGTTTAATATCAGAATGTACCGATGAGTATTAAATATCCTAGTTGTTTAATATTAGAATGTACCAATGAGTATTAAATACCCTAATAGTTTAATATCAGAATGTACCGATGAGTATTAAATATCCCAGTTGTTTAATACTATAATGTACCGATGAGTATTAAATACCCTAGTAGTTTAAAATCAGAATGTACCGATGAGTATTAAATACCCTAGTTGTTAAATATCAGAAAAAACCGATGAGTATTAAATATCCTAGTTCTTTAATATTAGAATGTACCATTGAGTATTAAATACCCTAGTAGTTTAATATCAGAATAGACCGATGAGTATTATTAAATACTCTAGTTGTTTAATATTAGAATGTACCGATGAGTTTTAAATACCCTAGTAGTTTAATATCAGAATGTACCGATGAGTATTAAATACACTAGTTGTTTGATATTAGAATTTATCGATGAGTATTAAATACCCTAGTAATTTAAGATCAGAATATACCGTCGAGTACTAAATTACCCAAGTTGTTTAATATTGTAACATATTGTTGAGTACTAAATTACCATAGTTGTTTGTTATCAGAATGTACTACTGAGTGCTGAATTACACTAGTTGTTTGTTATCAGAATGTACTACTGAGTGCTGAATTACACTAGTTTTTTGTCATCAGAATGTACTACTGAGTGCTGAATTACACTAGTTGTGTGTTATCAGAATGTACTACTGAGTGCTGAATTACACTATGTGTTTGTTATCAGAATGTACTACTGAGTGCTGAATTACACTATTTGTGTGATATCAGAAAGTACTACTGAGTGCAGAATTACACTAGTTGTTTGTTATCAGAATGTACTACTGAGTGCTGAATTACACTAGTTGTTTGTAATCAGAATGTACTACTGAGTGCTGAATTACACTAGTTGTTTGTATCAGAATGTACTACTGAGTGCTGAATTACACTAGTTGTTTGTTATCAGAATGTACTACTTATGCTGAATTACACTAGTTGTTTGTTATCAGAATGTACTACTGAGAGATGAATTACACTAGTTGTTTCTTATCAGAATGTACTACTGAGTGCTGAATTACACCAGTTGTTTAATATTGTAATGTATCGTTGAGTATTGAATTACACTAGCTGTTTAATATTAAAATGTAACGTCGAGTATTAAATTACCCTATTTATTTAATATTACAATGTACCGTCGAGTATTAAATTTCTCTATTGATTTAATATTAAAATGTAACGTCGAGTATTAAATTACCCTATTTATTTAATATTAAAATGTACCGTCGAGTATTAAATTACCTTATTTATTTAATATTACAATGTACCGTCGAGTATTAAATCACCAGTAGTTTAATATCAGAATCTACCGATGAGTATTAAATACCCTAGTAGTTTAATATTAGAATGTACCGATGAGTATTAAATACCCTAGTAGTTTAATATCAGAATGTACAGATGAGTATTAAATATCCTAGTTGTTTAATATTAGAATGTACCAATGAGTATTAAATACCCTAATAGTTTAATATCAGAATGTACCGATGAGTATTAAATATCCCAGTTGTTTAATACTATAATGTACCGATGAGTATTAAATACCCTAGTTGTTAAATATCAGAATGTACCGATGAGTATTAAATATCCTAGTTCTTTAATATTAGAATGAACCGATGAGTATTAAATACCCAAGTAGTTTAATATCAGAATGTACCGATGAGTATTAAATACCATAATTGTTTAATATCATAATGTACCGATGAGTATTAAAAACCCTAGTTGTTTAATATCAGAATGTACCGATGAGTATTAAATACCCTAGTAGTTTAATATCAGAAAGTACAGATGAGTACTAAATGCCCTAGTAGTTTAATATCAGAACGTACCGATGAGTATTAAATACCCTAGTAGTTTAATATCAGAATGTGCCGATGAGTATTAAATACCTTAATAGTTTAAATCAAAATGTACCGATGAGTATTAAATACCCTTGTTGTTTGATATTAGAATGTACCATTGAGTATTAAATACCCTAGTAGTTTAATATCAGAATAGACCGATGAGTATTATTAAATATTCTAGTTGTTTAATATTAGAATGTACCGATGAGTATTAAATACCCTGATAGTTTAATATCAGAATGTACCTATGAGTATTAATTACACTAGTTGTTTGATATTAGAATTTATCGATGAGTATTAAATACCCTAGTAGTTTAATATCAGAATATACCGTCGAGTATTAAATTACCCAAGTTGTTTAATATTGTAACATATTGTTGAGTACTAAATTACCATAGTTGTTTGTTATCAGAATGTACTACTGAGTGCTGAATTACACTAGTTGTTTGTTATCAGAATGTACTACTGAGTGCTGAATTACACTAGTTGTTTGTTATCAGAATGTACTACTGAGTGCTGAATTACACTAGTTGTTTGTATCAGAATGTACTACTGAGTGCTGAATTACACTAGTTGTTTGTTATCAGAATGTACTACTTATGCTGAATTACACTAGTCGTTTGTTATCAGAATGTACTACTGAGATATGAATTACACTAGTTGTTTGTTATCAGAATATACTTCTGAGTGCTGAATTACACTAGTTGTTTGTTATCAGAATGTACTACTTATGCTGAATTACACTAGTCGTTTGTTATCAGAATGTAGTACTGAGAGATGAATTACACTAGTTGTTTGTTATCAGAATGTACTACTGAGTGCTGAATTACACTATGTGTTTGTTATCAGAATGTACTACTGAGTGCTGATTTACATTAGTTGATTGTTATCAGAATGTACTACTGAGTGCTGAATTACACCAGTTGTATAATATTGTAATGTATCGTTGAGTATTGAATTACACTAGCTGTTTAATATTAAAATGTAACGTCGAGTATTAAATTACGCTATTTATTTATTATTACAATGTACTGTCGAGTATTAAATTACCTTATTTATTTAATATTACAATGTACCGTCGAGTGTTAAATCCCCAGTAGTTTAATATCAGAATCTACCGATGAGTATTAAATACCCTAGTAGTTTAATATCAGAATGTACCGATGAGTATTAAATATATCCTAGTTGTTTAATATTAGAATGTACCGATGAGTATTAAATACCCTGATAGTTTAATATCAGAATGTACCTATGAGTATTAATTACACTAGTTGTTTGATATTAGAATTTATCGATGAGTATTAAATACCCTAGTAGTTTAATATCAGAATATACCGTCGAGTATTAAATTACCCAAGTTGTTTAATATTGTAACATATTGTTGAGTACTAAATTACCATAGTTGTTTGTTATCAGAATGTACTACTGAGTGCTGAATTACACTAGTTTTTTGTCATCAGAATGTACTACTGAGTGCTGAATTACACTAGTTGTGTGTTATCAGAATGTACTACTGAGTGCTGAATTACACTATGTGTTTGTTATCAGAATGTACTACTGAGTGCTGATTTACATTAGTTGATTGTTATCAGAATGTACTACTGAGATCTGAATTAGACTATTTGTTTGTTATCAGAATGTACTACTGAGTGCTGAATTACACCAGTTGTTTAATATTGTAATGTATCGTTGAGTATTGAATTACACTAGCTGTTTAATATTAAAATGTACCGTTGAGTATTAAATTACCTTATTTATTTAATATTACAATGTACCGTCGAGTGTTAAATCCCCAGTAGTTTAATATCAAAATCTACCGATGAGTATTAAATATCCTAGTTGTTTAATATTAGAATGTACCAATGAGTATTAAATACCCTAATCGTTTAATATCAGAATGTACCGATGAGTATTAAATATCCCAGTTGTTTAATACTATAATGTACCGATGAGTATTAAATACCCTAGTAGTTTAATATCAGAATGTACCAATGAGTATTAAATACCCTTGTTGTTAAATATCAGAATGTACCGATGAGTATTAAATACCCTAATAGTTTAATATCAGAATGTACCGATGAGTACTAAATACACTCGTAGTTTAATATCAGAATGTACCGATGAGTATTAAATACCCTAGTAGTTTAATATCAGAATGTACCGAGGAGTATTATTAAATATTCTAGTTGTTTAATATTAGAATGTACCGATGAGTATTAAATACCCTAGTAGTTTAATAACAGAATGTATCGATGAGTATTAAATATCGTAGTTCTTTAATATTAGAATGTACCGATGAGTATTAAATACCCTAGTAGTTTAATATCAGAATGTACCGATGAGTATTAAATACCCTAGTTGTTTAATATCATAATGTACCGATGAGTATTAAAACCCTAGTTGTTTAATATCAGAATGTACCGATGAGTATTAAATACCCTAGTAGTTTAATATCAGAAAGTACAGATGAGTACTAAGTGACCTAGTAGTTTAATATCAGAACGTACCGATGAGTATTAAATACCCTAGTAGTTTAATATTAGAATGTACCGATGAGTATTATATACCTTAGTAGTTTAAATCAGAATGTACCGATGAGTATTAAATACCCTTGTTGTTTGATATTAGAATGTACCATTGAGTATTAAATACCCTAGTAGTTTAATATCAGAATATACCGTTGAGTATTAAATACCCTAGTAGTTTAATATCAGAATGTACCGATGGGTATTAAATACACCTGTAGTTTAATATCAGAATGTACCGATGAATATTAAATACTATAGTTGTTTAATATTAGAATGTACCGATGAGTTTTAAATACACTATTAGTTTAATATCAGAATAGACCGAATAGTATTATTAAATATTCTAGTTGTTTAATATTAGAATGTACCGATGAGTAGTAAATACCCTAGTTGTTTGATATTAGAATTTATCGATGAGTATTAAATACCCTAGTAGTTTAATATCAGAACATACCGTCGAGTATTAAATTACCCAAGTTGTTTAATATTGTAACATATTGTTGAGTACTAAATTACCATAGTTGTTTGTTATCAGAATGTACTACTGAGTGCTGAATTACACTAGTTGTTTGTTATCAGAATGTACTACTGAGTGCTGAATTATACTAGTTTTTTGTCATCAGAATGTACTACTGAGTGCTGAATTACACTAGTTGTTTGTTATCAGAATGTACTACTGAGTGCTGAATTACACAAGTTGTTTGTTATCAGAATGTACCACTGAGAGATGAATTACACAGATTGTTTGCTATCAGAATGTACTACTGAGTGCTGAATTACACTAGTATTTGTTATCAGAATGTACAACTGAGTGCTGAATTACACTAGTTGTTTAATATTGTAAGGTAACGTTGAGTATTGAATTACCCTAGCTGTTTAACATTAAAATGTAACGTCGAGTATTAAATTACGATATTTATTAAATATTACAATGTACCGTCGAGTATTAAATTACGATATTTATTTAATATTACAATGTACCGTCGAGTATTAAATTACCCTATTTATTTAATATTAAAATGTACCGTCGAGTATTAAATTACCCTATTTATTTAATATTAAAATGTACCGTCGAGTATTAAATTACCCTATTTATTTAATATTAAAATAAACCGTCGAGTATTAAATACCCTAGTTGTTTAATATCAGAATGTACCGATGAGTATTAAATACCCTAGTTGATAAATATTATAATGTACCGATGAGTATGAAATACACACGTAGTTTAATATCAGAATGTACCGATGAGTATTAAATACCCTAGTAGTTTAATATCAGAATGTACCGATGAGTATTAAATACACCTGTAGTTTAATATCAGAATGTACCGATGAGTATTAAATACTCTAGTTGTTTAATATTAGAATGTACCGATGAGTTTTAAATACCCTAGTAGTTTAATATCAGAATAGACCGATGAGTATTATTAAATATTCTAGTTGTTTAATATTAGAATGTACCGATGAGTATTAAATACCTAGTAGTTTAATATCAGAATGTACCGATGAGTATTATTAAATATTCTAGTTGTTTAATATTAGAATGTACCGATGAGTGTTACATACCCTAGTAGTTTAATATCAGAATGTACCGATGAGTATTAAATACACTAGTAATTTAAGATCAGAATAAACCGTCGAGAATAAATTACCCAAGTTGTTTAATATTGTAACATATTGTTGAGTACTAAATTACCATAGTTGTTTGTTATCAGAATGTACTACTGAGTGCTGAATTACACTAGTTTTTTGTCATCAGAATGTACTACTGAGTGCTTAATTACACTAGTTTTTTGTTATCAGAATGTACTACTGAGTGCTGAATTACACAATGTGTTTGTTATCAGAATGTACTACTGAGTGCTGAATTACACTGTTTGTGTGATATCAGAAAGTACTACTGAGTGCTGAATTACACTAGTTGTTTGTTATCAGAATGTACTACTGAGTGCTGAATTACACTAGTTGTTTGTAATCAGAATGTACTACTGAGTGCTGAATTACACTAGTTGTTTGTATCAGAATTTACTACTGAGTGCTGAATTGCACTAGTTGTTTGTTATCAGAATGTACTACTGAGTGCTGATTTACATTAGTTGATTGTTATCAGAATGTACTACTGAGATCTGAATTACACTAATTGTTTGTTATCAGAATGTACTACTGAGTGCTGAATTACACCAGTTGTTTAATATTGTAATGTATCGTTGAGTATTGAATTACACTAGCTGTTTAATATTAAAATGTAACGTCGAGTATTAAATTACCCTATTTATTTAATATTACAATGTACCGTCGAGTATTAAATTTCTCTATTGATTTAATATTAAAATGTAACGTCGAGTATTAAATTACCCTATTTATTTAATATTAAAATGTTCCGTCGAGTATTAAATTACCTTATTTATTTAATATTACAATCTACCGTCGAGTATTAAATCCCCAGTAGTTTAATATAAGAATCTACCGATGAGTATTAAATACCCTTGTAGTTTAATATTAGAATGTACCGATGAGTATTAAATACCCTAGTAGTTTAATATCAGAATGTACCGATGAGTATTAAATATCCTAGTTGTTTAATATTAGAATGTACCAATGAGTATTAAATACCCTAATAGTTTAATATCAGAATGTACCGATGAGTATTAAATATCCCATTTGTTTAATACTATAATGTACCGATGAGTATTAAATACCCAAGTAGTTTAATATCAGAATGTACCGATGAGTATTAAATACCCTAATTGTTTAATATCATAATGTACCGATGAGTATTAAAAACCCTAGTTGTTTAATATCAGAATGTACCGATGAGTATTAAATACCCTAGTAGTTTAATATCAGAAATTACAGATGAGTACTAAGTGCCCTAGTAGTTTAATATCAGAATGTACCGATGAGTATTAAATACCTTAGTAGTTTAAATCAGAATGTACCGATGAGTATTAAATACCCTTGTTGTTTGATATTAGAATGTACCATTGAGTATTAAATACCCTAGTAGTTTAATATCAGAATAAACCGATGAGTATTATTAAATATTCTAGTTGTTTAATATTAGAATGTACCGATGAGTATTAAATACCCTGATAGTTTAATATCAGAATGTACCTATGAGTATTAATTACACTAGTTGTTTGATATTAGAATTTATCGATGAGTATTAAATACCCTAGTAGTTTAATATCAGAATATACCGTCGAGTATTAATTACCCAAGTTGTTTAATATTGTAACATATTGTTGAGTACTAAATTACCATAGTTGTTTGTTATCAGAATGTACTACTGAGTGCTGAATTAAACTAGTTGTTTGTTATCAGAATGTACTACTGAGTGCTGAATTACACTAGTTGTTTGTTATCAGAATGTACTACTGAGTGCTGAATTACACTAGTTGTTTGTATCAGAATGTACTACTGAGTGCTGAATTACACTAGTTGTTTGTTAACAGAATGTACTACTTATGCTGAATTACACTAGTCGTTTGTTATCAGAATGTACTACTGAGAGATGAATTACACTAGTTGTTTGTTATCAGAATGTACTACTGAGTGCTGAATTACACTATGTGTTTGTTATCAGAATGTATTACTGAGTGCTGATTTACATTAGTTGATTGTTATCAGAATGTACTACTGAGATCTGAATTACACTAATTGTTTGTTATCAGAATGTACTACTGAGTGCTGAATTACACCATTTGTTTAATATTGTAATGTATCGTTGAGTATTGAATTACAATAGCTTTTTTAATATTAAAATGTAACGTCGAGTATTAAATTACCCTATTTATTTAATATTACAATGTACCGTCGAGTATTAAATTTCTCTATTGATTTAATATTAAAATGTAACGTCGAGTATTAAATTACCCTATTTATTTAATATTAAAATGTACCGTCGAGTATTAAATTACCTTATTTATTTAATATTACAATGTACCGTCGAGTATTAAATCCCCTGTAGTTTAATATCAGAATCTACCGATGAGTATTAAATACCCTAGTAGTATAATATTAGAATGTACCGATGAGTATTAAATACCCTAGTAGTTTAATATCAGAATGTACCGATGAGTATTAAATATCCTAGTTGTTTAATATTAGAATGTACCAATGAGTATTAAATACCCTAATAGTTTAATATCAGAATATACCGATGAGTATTAAATATCCCAGTTGTTTAATACTATAATGTACCGATGAGTATTAAATACCCTAGTAGTTTAATATCAGAATGTACCGATGAGTATTAAATATCCTAGTTGTTAAATATCAGAATGTACCGATGGGTATTAAATATCATAGTTCTTTAATATTAGAATGAACCGATGAGTATTAAATACCAAAGTAGTTTAATATCAGAATGTACCGATGAGTATTAAATACCCTAGTTGTTTAATATCAGAATGTACCAATGAGTATTAAATACCCTAGTAGTTAAATATCAGAAAGTACAGATGAGTACTAAGTGCCCTAGTAGTTTAATATCAGTACGTACCGATGAGTATTAAATACACTAGTAGTTTAATATCAGAATGTACCGATGAGTATTAAATATCTTAGTAGTTTAAATCAGAATGTACCGATGAGTATTAAATACCCTTGTTGTTTGATATTAGAGTGTACCATTGAGTATTAAATACCCTAGTAGTTTAATATCAGAATAGACCGATGAGTATTATTAAATATTCTAGTTGTTTAATACTATAATGTACCGATGAGTATTAAATACCCTAGTAGTATAATATCAGAATGTACCAATGAGTATTAAATACCCTTGTTGTTAAATATCAGAATGTACCGATGAGTATTAAATACACTCGTAGTTTAATATCAGAATGTACCGATGAGTATTAAATACCCTAGTAGTTTAATATCAGAATGTACCGAGGAGTATTATTAAATATTCTAGTTGTTTAATATTAGAAGGTACCGATGAGTATTAAATACCCTAGTAGTTTAATAACAGAATGTATCGATGAGTATTAAATATCGTAGTTCTTTAATATTAGAATGTACCGATGAGTATTAAATACCCTAGTAGTTTAATATCAGAATGTACCGATGAGTATTAAATACCCTAGTTGTTTAATATCATAATGTACCGATGAGTATTAAAAACCCTAGTTGTTTAATATCAGAATGTACCGATGAGTATTAAATACCCTAGTAGTTTAATATCAGAAAGTACAGATGAGTACTAAGTGACCTAGTAGTTTAATATGAGAACGTACCGATGAGTATTAAATACCCTAGTAGTTTAATATTAGAATGTACCGTTGAGTATTAAATACCCTAGTAGTTTAATATCAGAATGTACCGATGAGTATTAAATACACCTGTAGTTTAATATCAGAATGTACCGATGAATATTAAATACTATAGTTGTTTAATATTAGAATGTACCGATGAGTTTTAAATACCCTATTAGTTTAATATCAGAATAGACCGAAGAGTATTATTAAATATTCTAGTTGTTTAATATTAGAATGTACCGATGAGTAGTAAATACCCTAGTTGTTTGATATTAGAATTTATCGATGAGTATTAAATACCCTAGTAGTTTAATATCAGATCATACCGTCGAGTATTAAATTACCCAAGTTGTTTAATATTGTAACATATTGTTGAGTACTAAATTACCATAGTTGTTTGTTATCAGAATGTACTACTGAGTGCTGAATTACACTAGTTGTTTGTTATCAGAATGTACTACTGAGTGCTGAATTATACTAGTTTTTTGTCATCAGAATGTACTACTGAGTGCTGAATTACACTAGTTGTTTGTTATCAGAATGTACTACTGAGTGCTGAATTACACAAGTTGTTTGTTATCAGAATGTACCACTGAGAGATGAATTACACAGATTGTTTGCTATCAGAATGTACTACTGAGTGCTGAATTACACTAGTATTTGTTATCAGAATGTACAACTGAGTGCTGAATTACACTAGTTGTTTAATATTGTAAGGTAACGTTGAGTATTGAATTACCCTAGCTGTTTAACATTAAAATGTAACGTCGAGTATTAAATTACGATATTTATTTAATATTACAATGTACCGTCGAGTATTAAATTACGATATTTATTTAATATTACAATGTACCGTCGAGTATTAAATTACCCTATTTATTTAATATTAAAATGTACCGTCGAGTATTAAATTACCCTATTTATTTAATATTAAAATGTACCGTCGAGTATTAAATTACCCTATTTATTTAATATTAAAATAAACCGTCGAGTATTAAATACCCTAGTTGTTTAATATCAGAATGTACCGATGAGTATTAAATACCCTAGTTGATAAATATTATAATGTACCGATGAGTATGAAATACACACGTAGAATAATATCAGAATGTACCGATGAGTATTAAATACCCTAGTAGTTTAATATCAGAATGTACCGATGAGTATTAAATACACCTGTAGTTTAATATCAGAATGTACCGATGAGTATTAAATACTCTAGTTGTTTAATATTAGAATGTACCGATGAGTTTTAAATACCCTAGTAGTTTAATATCAGAATAGACCGATGAGTATTATTAAATATTCTAGTTGTTTAATATTAGAATGTACCGATGAGTATTAAATACCTAGTAGTTTAATATCAGAATGTACCGATGAGTATTATTAAATATTCTAGTTGTTTAATATTAGAATGTACCGATGAGTGTTACATACCCTAGTAGTTTAATATCAGAATGTACCGATGAGTATTAAATACACTAGTTGTTTGATAATAGAATTTATCGATGAGTATTAAATACCCTAGTAATTTAAGATCAGAATATACCGTCGAGTATTAAATTACCCAAGTTGTTTAATATTGTAACATATTGTTGAGTACTAAATTACCATAGTTGCTTGTTATCAGAATGTACTACTGAGTGCTGAATTACACTAGTTTTTTGTCATCAGAATGTACTACTGAGTGCTGAATTACACTAGTTGTTTGTTATCAGAATGTACTACTGAGTGCTGAATTACACTATGTGTTTGTTATCAGAATGTACTACTGAGTGATGAATTACACTGTTTGTGTGATATCAGAAAGTACTACTGAGTGCTGAATTACACTAGTTGTTTGTTATCAGAATGTACTACTGAGTGCTGAATTACACTAGTTGTTTGTATCAGAATGTACTACTGAGTGCTGAATTACACTAGTTGTTTGTTATCAGAATGTACTACTGAGTGCTGATTTACATTAGTTGATTGTTATCAGAATGTACTACTGAGATCTGAATTACACTAATTGTTTGTTATCAGAATGTACTACTGAGTGCTGAATTACACCAGTTGTTTAATATTGTAATGTATCGTTGAGTATTGAATTACACTAGCTGTTTAATATTAAAATGTAACGTCGAGTATTAAATCACCCTATTTATTTAATATTACAATGTACCGTCGAGTATTAAATTTCTCTATTGATTTAATATTAAAATGTAACGTCGAGTATTAAATTACCCTATTTATTTAATATTAAAATTTACCGTCGAGTATTAAATTACCTTATTTATTTAATATTACAATCTACCGTCGAGTATTAAATCCCCAGTAGTTTAATATAAGAATCTACCGATGAGTATTAAATACCCTTGTAGTTTAATATTAGAATGTACCGATGAGTATTAAATACCCTAGTAGTTTAATATCAGAATGTACCGATGAGTATTAAATATCCTAGTTGTTTAATATTAGAATGTACCAATGAGTATTAAATACCCTAATAGTTTAATATCAGAATGTACCGATGAGTATTAAATATCCCAGTTGTTTAATACTATAATGTACCGATGAGTATTAAATACCCAAGTAGTTTAATATCAGAATGTACCGATGAGTATTAAATACCCTAATTGTTTAATATCATAATGTACCGATGAGTATTAAAAACCCTAGTTGTTTAATATCAGAATGTACCGATGAGTATTAAATACCCTAGTAGTTTAATATCAGAAATTACAGATGAGTACTAAGTGCCCTAGTAGTTTAATATCAGAATGTACCGATGAGTATTAAATACCTTAGTAGTTTAAATCAGAATGTACCGATGAGTATTAAATACCCTTGTTGTTTGATATTAGAATGTACCATTGAGTATTAAATACCCTAGTAGTTTAATATCAGAATAAACCGATGAGTATTATTAAATATTCTAGTTGTTTAATATTAGAATGTACCGATGAGTATTAAATACCCTGATAGTTTAATATCAGAATGTACCTATGAGTATTAATTACACTAGTTGTTTGATATTAGAATTTATCGATGAGTATTAAATACCCAAGTAGTTTAATATCAGAATATACCGTCGAGTATTAATTACCCAAGTTGTTTAATATTGTAACATATTGTTGAGTACTAAATTACCATAGTTGTTTGCTATCAGAATGTACTACTGAGTGCTGAATTAAACTAGTTGTTTGTTATCAGAATGTACTACTGAGTGCTGAATTACACTAGTTGTTTGTTATCAGAATGTACTACTGAGTGCTGAATTACACTAGTTGTTTGTATCAGAATGTACTACTGAGTGCTGAATTACACTAGTTGTTTGTTATCAGAATGTACTACTTATGCTGAATTACACTAGTCGTTTGTTATCAGAATGTACTACTGAGAGATGAATTACACTAGTTGTTTATTATCAGAATGTACTACTGAGTGCTGAATTACACTATGTGTTTGTTATCAGAATTTATTACTGAGTGCTGATTTACATTAGTTGATTGTTATCAGAATGTACTACTGAGATCTGAATTACACTAATTGTTTGTTATCAGAATGTACTACTGAGTGCTGAATTACACCATTTGTTTAATATTGTAATGTATCGTTGAGTATTGAATTACAATAGCTTTTTAATATTAAAATGTAACGTCGAGTATTAAATTACCCTATTTATTTAATATTACAATGTACCGTCGAGTATTAAATTTCTCTATTGATTTAATACTAAAATGTAACGTCGAGTATTAAATTACCCTATTTATTTAATATTAAAATGTACCGTCGAGTATTAAATTACCTTATTTATTTAATATTACAATGTACCGTCGAGTATTAAATCCCCTGTAGTTTAATATCAGAATCTACCGATGAGTATTAAATACCCTAGTAGTTTAATATTAGAATGTACCGATGAGTATTAAATACCCTAGTAGTTTAATATCAGAATGTACCGATGAGTATTAAATATCCTAGTTGTTTAATATTAGAATGTACCAATGAGTATTAAATACCCTAATAGTTTAATATCAGAATGTACCGATGAGTATTAAATATCCCAGTTGTTTAATACTATAATGTACCGATGAGTATTAAATACCCTAGTAGTTTAATATCAGAATGTACCGATGGGTATTAAATATCCTAGTTCTTTAATATTAGAATGAACCGATGAGTATTAAATACCCAAGTAGTTTAATATCAGAATGTACCGATGAGTATTAAATACCCTAGATGTTTAATATCAGAATGTACCGATGAGTATTAAATACCCTAGTAGTTAAATATCAGAAAGTACAGATGAGTACTAAGTGCCCTAGTAGTTTAATATCAGAACGTACCGATGAGTATTAAATACACTAGTAGTTTAATATCAGAATGTACCGATGAGTATTAAATATCTTAGTAGTTTAAATCAGAATGTACCGATGAGTATTAAATACCCTTGTTGTTTGATATTAGAGTGTACCATTGAGTATTAAATACCCTAGTAGTTTAATATCAGAATAGACCGATGAGTATTATTAAATATTCTAGTTGTTTAATATTAGAATGTACCAATGAGTAATAAATACCCTGATAGTTTAATATCAGAATGTACCTATGAGTATTAATTACACTAGTTGTTTGATATTAGAATCTATCGATGAGTATTAAATACCCTAGTAGTTTAATATCAGAATATACCGTCGAGTATTAAATTACCCAAGTTGTTTAATATTGTAACATATTGTTGAGTACTAAATTACCATAGTTGTTTGTTATCAGAATGTACTACTGAGTGCTCAATTACACTAGTTGTTTGTTATCAGAATGTACTACTGAGTGCTGAATTACACTAGTTTTTTCTCATCAGAATGTACTACTGAGTGCTGAATTACACTAGTTGTTTATTATCAGAATGTACTACTGAGTGCTGAATTACACTATGTGTTTGTTATCAGAATGTATTACTGAGTGCTGATTTACATTAGTTGATTGTTATCAGAATATACTACTGAGATCTGAATTACACTAATTGTTTGTTATCAGAATGTACTACTGAGTGCTGAATTACACCATTTGTTTAATATTGTAATGTATCGTTGAGTATTGAATTACAATAGCTTTTTAATATTAAAATGTAACGTCGAGTATTAAATTACCCTATTTATTTAATATTACAATGTACCGTCGAGTATTAAATTTCTCTATTGATTTAATATTAAAATGTAACGTCCAGTATTAAATTACCCTATTTATTTAATATTAAAATGTACCGTCGAGTATTAAATTACCTTATTTATTTAATATTACAATGTACCGTCGAGTATTAAATCCCCTGTAGTTTAATATCAGAATCTACCGATGAGTATTAAATACCCTAGTAGTTTAATATCAGAACATACCGTCGAGTATTAAATTACCCAAGTTGTTTAATATTGTAACATATTGTTGAGTGCTGAATTACACTAGTTGTTTGTTATCAGAATGTACTATTTATGCTGAATTACACTAGTCGTTTGTTATCAGAATGTACTACTGACATATGAATTACACTAGTTGTTTGTTATCAGAATATACTACTGAGTGCTGATTTACATTAGTTGTTTGTTATCAGAATGTACTACTGAGTGCTCAATTACACTAGTTGTTTGTTATCAGAATGTACAACTGAGTGCTGAATTACACTAGTTGTTTGTTATCAGAATGTACTACTTATGCTGAATTACACTAGTCGTTTGTTATCAGAATGTACTACTGACATATGAATTACACTAGTTGTTTGTTATCAGAATATACTACTGAGTGCTGAATAACACTAGTTGTTTGTTATCAGAATGTACTACTTATGCTGAATTACACTAGTCGTTTGATATCAGAATGTAGTACTGAGAGATGAATTACACTAGTTGTTTGTTATCAGAAAGTACTACTGAGTGCTAAATTACATTAGTTGATTGTTATCAGAATGTACTACTGAGACCTGAATTACACTAATTGTTTGTTATCAGAATGTACTACTGAGTGCTGAATTACACTAGTTGTTTAATATTGTAATGTATCGTTGAGTATTGAATTACACTAGCTGTTTAATATTAAAATGTAACGTCGAGTATTAAATTACCCTATTTATTTAATATTACAATGTACCGTCGAGTGTAAAATCCCCAGTAGTTTAATATCAGAATCTACCGATGAGTATTAAATACCCTAGTAGTTTAATATCAGAATGTACCGATGAGTATTAAATATCCTAGTTGTTTAATATTAGAATGTACCAATGAGTATTAAATACCCTAATAGTTTAATATCAGAATGTACCGATGAGTATTAAATATCCCAGTTGTTTAATACTATAATGTACCGATGAGTAGTAAATACCCTAGTAGTTTAATATCAGAATGTACCGATGAGTATTAAATACACTAGTTGTTTAATATTAGAATTTATCGATGAGTATTAAATACCCTAGTAGTTTAATATCAGAACATACCGTCGAGTATTAAATTACCCAAGTTTTTTAATATTGTAACATATTGTTGAGTGCTGAATTACACTAGTTGTTTGTTATCAGAATGTACTATTTATGCTGAATTACACTAGTCGTTTGTTATCAGAATGTACTTCTGAGAGATGAATTACACTAGTTGTTTATTATCAGAATGTACTACTGAGTGCTGAATTACACTAGTTTTTTGTTTTCAGAATGTACTACTGAGTGCTGAATTACACTAGTTGTTTGTAATCAGAATGTACTACTGAGTGCTGAATTACACTGTTTGTGTGATATCAGAAAGTACTACTGAGTGCTGAATTACACTAGTTGTTTGTTATCAGAATATACTACTGAGTGCTGAATTACACTAGTTGTTTGTAATCAGAATGTACTACTGAGTGCTGAATTACACTAGTTGTTTGTATCAGAATGTACTACTGAGTGCTGAATTACACTAGTTGTTTGTTATCAGAATGTACTACTGAGTGCTGATTTACATTAGTTGATTGTTATCAGAATGTACTACTGAGATCTGAATTACACTAATTGTTTGTTATCAGAATGTACTACTGAGTGCTGAATTACACCATTTGTTTAATATTAAAATGTAACGTCGAGTATTAAATTACCCTATTTATTTAACATTACAATGTACCGTCGAGTATTAAATTTCTCTATTGATTTAATATTAAAATGTAACGTCGAGTATTAAATTACCCTATTTATTTAATATTAAAATGTACCGTCGAGTATTAAATTACCTTATTTATTTAATATTACAATCTACCGTCGAGTATTAAATCCCCAGTAGTTTAATATCAGAATCTACCGATGAGTATTAAATACCCTTGTAGTTTAATATTAGAATGTACCGATGAGTATTAAATACCCTAGTAGTTTAATATCAGAATGTACCGATGAGTATTAAATATCCTAGTTGTTTAATATTAGAATGTACCAATGAGTATTAAATACCCTAATAGTTTAATATCAGAATGTACCGATGAGTATTAAATATCCCAGTTGTTTAATACTATAATGTACCGATGAGTATTAAATACCCAAGTAGTTTAATATCAGAATGTACCGATGAGTATTAAATACCCTAATTGTTTAATATCATAATGTGCCGATGAGTATTAAATACCCTAGTAGTTTAATATCAGAAAGTACAGATGAGTACTAAGTGCCCTAGTAGTTTAATATCAGAATGTACCGATGAGTATTAAATACCTTAGTAGTTTAAATCAGAATGTACCGATGAGTATTAAATACCCTTGTTGTTTGATATTAGAATGTACCATTGAGTATTAAATACCCTAGTAGTTTAATATCAGAATAAACCGATGAGTATTATTAAATATTCTAGTTGTTTAATATTAGAATGTACCTATGAGTATTAATTACACTAGTTGTTTGATATTAGAATTTATCGATGAGTATTAAATACCCTAGTAGTTTAATATCAGAATATACCGTCGAGTATTAATTATCCAAGTTGTTTAATATTGTAACATATTGTTGAGTACTAAATTACCATAGTTGTTTGCTATCAGAATGTACTACTGAGTGCTGAATTAAACTAGTTGTTTGTTATCAGAATGTACTACTGAGTGCTGAATTACACTAGTTGTTTGTTATCAGAATGTACTACTGAGTGCTGAATTACACTAGTTGTTTGTATCAGAATATACTACTGAGTGATGAATTACACTAGTTGTTTGTTATCAGAATGTACTACTTATGCTGAATTACACTAGTCGTTTGTTATCAGAATGTACTACTGAGAGATGAATTACACTAGTTGTTTATTATCAGAATGTACTACTGAGTGCTGAATTACACTATGTGTTTGTTATCAGAATTTATTACTGAGTGCTGATTTACATTAGTTGATTGTTATCAGAATGTACTACTGAGATCTGAATTACACTAATTGTTTGTTATCAGAATGTACTACTGAGTGCTGAATTACACCATTTGTTTAATATTGTAATGTATCGTTGAGTATTGAATTACAATAGCTTTTTAATATTAAAATGTAACGTCGAGTATTAAATTACCCTACTTATTTAATATTACAATGTACCGTCGAGTATTAAATTTCTCTATTGATTTAATACTAAAATGTAACGTCGAGTATTAAATTACTTTATTTATTTAATATTAAAATGTACCGTCGAGTATTAAATCCCCTGTAGTTTAATATCAGAATGTACCGATGAGTATTAAATACCCTAGTAGTTTAATATCAGAATGTACCGATGAGTATTAAATATCCTAGTTGTTTAATATTAGAATGTACCAATGAGTATTAAATACCCTAATAGTTTAATATCAGAATGTACCGATGAGTATTAAATATCCCAATTGTTTAATACTATAATGTACCGATGAGTATTAAATACCCTAGTAGTTTAATATCAGAATGTACCGATGAGTATTAAATACCCTAGTTGTTAAATATCAGAATGTACCGATGAGTATTAAATATCCTAGTTCTTTAATATTAGAATGAACCGATGAGTATTAAATACCCAAGTAGTTTAATATCAGAATGTACCGATGAGTATTAAATACCCTAATTGATTAATATCATAATGTACCGATGAGTATTAAAAACCCTAGTTGTTTAATATCAGAATGTACCGATGAGTATTAAATACCCTAGTAGTTTAATATCAGAATGTACCGATGAGTACTAAATGCCCTAGTAGTTTAATATCAGAACGTACCGATGAGTATTAAATACACTAGTAGTTTAATATCAGAATGTACCGATGAGTATTAAATATCTTAGTAGTTTAAATCAGAATGAAACGATGAGTATTAAATACCCTTGTTGTTTGATATTAGAATGTACCATTGAGTATTAAATACCCTAGTAGTTTAATATCAGAATAGACCGATAAGTATTATTAAATATTCTAGTTGTTTAATATTAGAATGTACCAATGATTATTAAATACCCTGATAGTTTAATATCAGAATGTACCTATGAGTATTAATTACACTAGTTGTTTGATATTTGAATCTATCGATGAGTATTAAATACCCTAGTAGTTTAATATCAGAATATACCGTCGAGTATTAAATTACCCAAGTGGTTTAATATTGTAACATATTTTTGAGTACTAAATTACCATAGTTGTTTGTTATCAGAATGTACTACTGAGTGCTCAATTACACTAGTTGTTTGTTATCAGAATGTACTACTGAGTGCTGAATTACACTAGTTCTTTGTCATCAGAATGTATTACTGAGTGCTGATTTACATTAGTTGATTGTTATCAGAATATACTACTGAGATCTGAATTACACTAATTGTTTGTTATCAGAATGTACTACTGAGTGCTGAATTACCCCATTTGTTTAATATTGTAATGTATCGTTCAGTATTGAATTACAATAGCTTTTTAATATTAAAATGTAACGTCGAGTATTAAATTACCCCATTTATTTAATATTACAATGTACCGTCGAGTATTAAATTTCTCTATTGATTTAATATTAAAATGTAACGTCGAGTATTAAATTACCCTATTTATTTAATATTAAAATACCGTCGAGTATTAAATTACCTTATTTATTTAATATTACAATGTACCGTCGAGTATTAAATCCCCTGTAGTTTAATATCAGAATCTACCGATGAGTATTAAATACCCTAGTAGATTAATATTAGAATGTACCGATGAGTATTAAATACCCTAGTAGTTTAATATCAGAATGTACCGATGAGTATTAAATATCCTAGTTGTTTAATATTAGAATGTACCAATGAGTATTAAATACCCTAATAGTTTAATATCAGAATGTACCGATGAGTATTAAATATCCCAGTTGTTTAATACTATAATGTACCGATGAGTATTAAATACCCTAGTAGTTTAATATCAGAATGTACCGATGAGTATTAAATACCCTAGTTGTTAAATATCAGAATGTACCGATGAGTATTAAATATCCTAGTTCTTTAATATTAGAATGAACCGATGAGTATTAAATACCCAAGTAGTTTAATATCAGAATGTACCGATGAGTATTAAATACCCTAATTGATTAATATCATAATGTACCGATGAGTATTAAAAACCCTAGTTGTTTAATATCAGAATGTACCGATGAGTATTAAATACCCTAGTAGTTTAATATCAGAAAGTACAGATGAGTACTAAGTGCCCTAGTAGTTTAATATCAGAACGTACCGATGAGTATTAAATACACTAGTAGTTTAATATCAGAATGTACCGATGAGTATTAAATATCTTAGTAGTTTAAATCAGAATGTACCGATGAGTATTAAATACCCTTGTTGTTTGATATTAGAATGTACCATTGAGTATTAAATACCCTAGTAGTTTAATATCAGAATAGACCGATGAGTATTATTAAATATTCTAGTTGTTTAATATTAGAATGTACCAATGAGTATTAAATACACTGATAGTTTAATATCAGAATGTACCTATGAGTATTAATTACACTAGTTGTTTGATATTAGAATCTATCGATGAGTATTAAATACCCTAGTAGTTTAATATCAGAATATACCGTCGAGTATTAAATTACCCAAGTTGTTTAATATTGTAACACATTGTTGAGTACTAAATTACCATAGTTGTTTGTTATCAGAATGTACTACTGAGTGCTGAATTACACTAGTTGTTTGTTATCAGAATGTACTACTGAGTGCTGAATTACACTAGTTGTTTGTTATCAGAATGTACTACTGAGTGCTGAATTACACTAGTTGTTTGTATCAGAATGTACTACTGAGTGCTGAATTACACTAGTTGTTTGTTATCAGAATGTACTACTTATGCTGAATTACACTAGTCGTTTGTTATCAGAATGTACTTCTGAGATATGAATTACACTAGTTGTTTGTTATCAGAATATACTACTGAGTGCTGAATTACACTAGTTGTTTGTTATCAGAATGTACTACTTATGCTGAATTACACTAGTCGTTTGTTATCAGAATGTAGTACTGAGAGATGAATTACACTAGTTGTTTGTTATCAGAAAGTACTACTGAGTGCTAAATTACACTATGTGTTTGTTATCAGAATGTACTACTGAGTGCTGATTTACATTAGTTGATTGTTATCAGAATGTACTACTGAGATCTGAATTACACTAATTGTATGTTATCAGAATGTACTACTGAGTGCTGAATTACACTAGTTGTTTAATATTGTAATGTATCGTTGAGTATTGAATTACACTAGCTGTTTAATATTAAAATGTAACGTCGAGTATTAAATTACCCTATTTATTTAATATTACAATGTACCGTCGAGTATTAAATTACCTCATTTATTTAATATTACAATGTACCGTCGAGTGTTAAATCCCCAGTAGTTTAATATCAGAATCTACCGATGAGTATTAAATACCCTAGTAGTTTAATATCAGAATGTACCGATGAGTATTAAATACCCTAGTAGTTTAATATCAGAATGTACCCATGAGTATTAAATATCCTAGTTGTTTAATATTAGAATGTACCAATGAGTATTAAATACCCTAATAGTTTAATATCAGAATGTACCGATGAGTATTAAATACCCTAATGGTTTAATATCAGAATGTACCGATGAGTACTAAATACACTCGTAGTTTAATATCAGTATGTACCGATGAGTATTAAATACTCTAGTTGTTTAATATTAGAATGTACCGATGAGTATGAAATACACTCGTAGATTAATATCAGAATGTACCGATGAGTATTAAATATCCTAGTAGTTTAATATCAGAATGTACCGATGAGTATTAAATACACCTGTAGTTTAATATCAGAATGTACCGATGAGTATTAAATACTCTTGTTGTTTAATATTAGAATGTACCGATGAGTATTAAATACCCTAGTAGTTTAATATCAGAATGTACCGATGAGTATTAAATACACTAGTTGTTTGATATTAGAATTTATCGATGAGTATTAAATACCCTAGTAGTTTAATATCAGAATATACCGTCGAGTATTAAATTACCCAAGTTGTTTAATATTATAACATATTGTTGTGTACTAAATTACCATAGTTGTTTGTTATCAGAATGTACTACTGAGTGCTGAATTACACTAGTTGTTTGTTATCAGAATGTACTACTGAGTGCTGAATTCCACTAGTTCTTTAATATGGTAATGTATCGTTAAATATTAAATTATTCTAGCTGTTTAATATTAAAATGTACCGTCGAGAATTAAATTACCCTATTTATTTAATATTACAATGTTCCGTCGAGTATTAAATTACCCTATTTATTTAATATTAAAATGTCCCGTCGAATATTAAATTACCATATATATTTAATATTAAAATGTACCGTCGAGTAGTAAATTACCTTATTTATTTAATATTACAATGTACCGTCGAGTATTAAATACACTAGTAGTATAATATGAGAATGTACCGATGAGTATTAAATACCCTAGTAGTTTAATATCAGAATGTTCCGATGAGTATTAAATATCCTAGTTGATTAATATTAGAATGTACCGATGAGTATAAAATACAATAGTAGTTTAATATCAAAATGTACCGATGAGCATAAATTACCCTAGTAGTTTAATATCCATATGTACCGATGAGTATTAAATACCCTAGTAGTATAATATTAGAATGTACCGATTAGTATTAAATATCCTAGTTGTTTAATATTAGAATATAATGTTGAATTTTAAATTAACCTTTTTGTTTAATAATACATTGCACTGTGAAGTATTGATTTACCACAGTTGTTTAAAATTAAAGTGTACCGTCGAGTATTAAATTACCCAAGTTGTTTAATATTGTAACATAATGTTGAGTACTAAATTACCATTGTTGTTTGTTATCAGAATGTACTACTGAGTGCTGAATTACACTAGTTGTTTGTTATCAGAATGTACTACTGAGTGCTGAATTACACTATTTTTTTGTCATCAGAATGTACTACTGAGTGCTGAATTACACTAGTTGTTTGTTATCAGAATGTACTACTGAATGCTGAATTACACTATGTGTTTGTTATCAGAATGTACTACTGAGTGCTGAATTACACTAGTTGTTTGTAATCAGAATGTACTACTGAGTGCTGAATTACACTAGTTGTTTGTATCAGTATGTACTACTGAGTGCTGAATTACACTAGTTGTTTGTTATCAGAATGTACTACTTATGCTGAATTACACTAGTCGTTTGTTATCAGAATGTACTACTGAGAGATGAATTACATTAGTTGTTTGTTATCAGAATGTACTACTGAGATCTGAATTACACTAATTGTTTGTTATCAGAATGTACTACTGAGTGCTGAATTACACCAGTTGTTTAATATTGTAATGTACTGTTGAGTATTGAATTACACTAGCTTTTTAATATTAAAATGTAACGTCGAGTATTAAATTACCCTATTTATTTAATATTACAATGTACCTTCGAGTATTAAATTTCTCTGTTGATTTAATATTAAAATGTAACGTCGAGTATTAAATTACCCTATTTATTTAATATTAAAATGTACCGTCGAGTGTTAAAATACCTTTTTTATTTAATATTAGAATGTAACGTCGAGTATTAAATCCCCAGTAGATAATATCAGAATCTACCGATGAGTATTAAATACCCTAGTAGTTTAATATTAGAATGTACCGATGAGTATTAAATACCCTAGTAGTTTAATATCAGAATGTACCGATGAGTATTAAATATCCTAGTTGTTTAATATTAGAATGTACCAATGAGTATTAAATACCCTAATAGTTTAATATCAGAATGTACCGATGAGTATTAAATATCCCAGTTGTTTAATACTATAATGTACCTATGAGTATTAAATAACCTAGTAGTTTAATATCAGAATGTACCGATGAGTATTAAATACCCTAGTTGTTAAATATCAGAATGTACCGATGAGTATTAAATACTTTAATGGTTTAATATCAGAATGTACCGATGAGTACTAAATACACTCGTAGTTTAATATCAGTATGTACCGATGAGTATTAAATACCCTAGTAGTTTAATATCAGAATGTACTGATGAGTATTATTAAATATTCTAGTTGTTTAATATTAGAAGTTACCGATGAGTATTAAATACCCTAGTAGTTTAATATCAGAATGTACCGATGAGTATTAAATATCCTAGTTCTTTAATATTAGAATGTACCGATGAGTATTAAATACCCTAGTAGTTTAATATAAGAATGTACCGATGAGTATTAAAAACCCTAGTTGTTTAATATCAGAATGTACCGATGAGTATTAAATACCCTAGTTGATAAATATTAGAATGTACCGATGAGTATGAAATACACTCGTAGATTTATATCAGAATGTACCGATGAGTATTAAATATCCTAGTAGTTTAATATCAGAATGTACCGATGAGCATTAAATACACCTGTAGTTTAATATCAGAATGTACCGATGAGTATTAAATACTCTAGTTGTTTAATATTAGAATGTACCGATGAGTATTAAATACCCTAGTAGTTTAATATCAGAATGTACCGATGAGTATTAAATACACTAGTTGTTTGATATTAGAATTTATCGATGAGTATTAAATACCCTAGTAGTTTAATATCAGAATATACCGTCGAGTATTAAATTACCCAAGTTGTTTAATATTGTAACATATTGTTGTGTACTAAATTACCATAGTTGTTTGTTATCAGAATGTACTACTGAGTGCTGAATTACACTAGTTGTTTGTTATCAGAATGTACTACTGAGTGCTGAATTACATTAGTTCTTTGTTATCAGAATGTACCACTGAGAGCTGAATTACACTAGCTGTTTGTTATCAGAATGTTTTACTGAGTGCTGAATTACACTAGTTGTTTGTTATCAGAATGTACTCCTGAGAGCTGAATTACACTAGTTGTTTGTTATCAGAATGTACTCCTGAGAGCTAAATTACACTAGTTGTTTGTTATCAGAATATACCAGTGAGTGCTGAATTACACTAGTTGTTTGTTATCAGAATGTACTACTGAGTGGTGAATTACACAGGTTGTTTGCTATCAGAATGTACTACTGAGTTGTGAATTACACTAGTTATTTGTTATCAGAATGTACAACTGAGATATGAATTATACTAGTTGTTTGTTATCAGAATGTACTACTGAGTGCTGAATTACACTATTTGTTTAATATTGTAATGTATCGTTGAGTATTGAATTACCCTAGCTGTTTAGTATTAAAATGTAACGTCGAGTATTAAATTACCCATGTTGTTTAATATTGTAACATATTGTTGAGTACTAAATTACCATAGTTGTTTGTTATCAGAATGTACTACTGAGTGCTGAATTACATTAGTTCTTTGTTATCAGAATGTACCACTGAGAGCTGAATTACACTAGTTGTTTGTTATCAGAATGTTTTACTGAGTGCTGAATTACACTAGTTGTTTGTTATCAGAATGTACTCCTGAAAGCTGAATTACACTAGTTGTTTGTTATCAGAATGTACTCCTGAGAGCTAAATTACACTAGTTGTTTGTTATCAGAATATACTAGTGAGTGCTGAATTACACTAGTTGTTTGTTATCAGAATGTACTACTGAGTGGTGAATTACACAGGTTGTTTGCTATCAGAATGTACTACTGAGTTGTGAATTACACTAGTTATTTGTTATCAGAATGTACAACTGAGATATGAATTATACTAGTTGTTTGTTATCAGAATGTACTACTGAGTGCTGAATTACACTATTTGTTTAATATTGTAATGTATCGTTGAGTATTGAATTACCCTAGCTGTTTAATATTACAATGTACCGTCGAGTATTAAATTACCCTATTTATTTAATATTAAAATGTACCGTCGAATATTAAATTCCCTAGTAGTTTAATATCAGAATCTACCGATGAATATTAATTACCCTAGTAGTTTAATATTAGAATGTACCGATGAGTATTAAATACCCTAATAGTTTAATATCAGAATGTACCGATGAGTATTAAATATCCTATTTGTTTAATATTAGAATGTACCGATGAGTATTAAATACCCTTGTCGTTTAATATCAGAATGTATCTTCGAGTATTAGATTACCCTATTTGTTTAATACTAGAATGGACCTTCAAGTACTTAATTACCCAAGCTGCTTAGCATTAAAATATACCGTTGAGTATGAAATGATTCTATTTGTTTAATATTACAATGTACTGTCCAGTATTAAATTATCCTAGTAGTTTAATATTAGAATGTAACATCTAGTATTGAATTACATTATTTGTTTAATACTTCAATATACCATTGAATAATAAATTATCCTGGTAGTTTAATATTAGAATGTACCTTTGAGTATTGAATTACTCTATTTGTTTAATATTACAATGTACAGTTTGGTATTGAATTACCCTAATTTTTGTTTATTATTACAATGTTCCTTTGGGTGTTGATTTACCCTAATTTGTTTATTATTACGATTTACTCTAGAACATTGGACTTATTTTTAACTGTTATTTTTTAATTTCAATTTTAAAATTAGAAAAGTATTTTTAACCAGATGTTAAATGAAATGTTAATCAAAGCATGACGTGTAACCATTTTTTTTTGTTTTATTGTCTCTTGCTATGATTTCATTCACAGTTTACTGACTCTAAAGTTTAGTTTCGAATGAAATTAAAAAATTCGTGGAGTTGATTGAAAATTTATCCAAGTTCATTTAGTTTTGTTTGAACGTAATCATGTATTTTACGAAGAATACATCTATGTTTGGAATATATCCAGTGTTTTTATTATTCTAGCGAAATTTATCCCATTTCTTGGAGTAAATGCCTCATATTATCATACTGGACTTATTTTAGAATCTCTGACACAGCTGGTTCACTTTTTCGGTAATGGTAGTTCATGAGTTTCTCCTAATTGATCCATAGTGTGCACTGATGCATATAATAAAGATGAGATTCACGAGAGACTGTATTAAATGGTGGATAATATTCTCGAGGAATTATGTGAAGTCATGTGAAAGGAAAGCAATGGAGCCTGCACTTGTTTCAACTGATTCTTTCGAGATTTTAAGATTATAATTTAACATGTTTTCAGGAAAGTATTAGATGATAGAACATATGACATTCGTTAATCAAGACAGATAAATCTCATTAGAAGATTTTTCATGGAAACAACAGATCTGGAATAGGAAATCTCGCAGTAATGACCACAGTTCAATTCCGTATTCTTCCCAAAAAAGTAAACTTTAACAATTACGGGAAAACTACAGAGTTACATTTCGTATTCTCGTTATGTTTGTCTTCTAATTTCTTACCAAATAAAAGTAAATTAACTTACTCAGAGAATAAACACAGAAGGAAATATTACTTTTAGATTATGAGACACAAAACGTGTATTGGCGAATCTTATAGAAACACTGTACAATCCTCGAGTGGTAATTTTAATACTAAGCCTAAATTTATAAGGAAGACAAAAAAGAATTTCACGTAATTAGAACATTTCACAACAAAGAAAAACACAAAAATATAACAGAATCAAACAGGATAGGAATAATTTATAAAACGTAAATATAATACAAACATACGTGTTAAGAACACATCTTAAAAACCAAGGATAACGGAAACAAACAGGATTAAAATAAATTATAAAAACTCAAGTATAACAGAAACAAACAAGATAGGAATAACTTATAAAAACTCAAGTATAACAGAAACAAACAAGATAGGAATAACTTATAAAAACTCAAGTATAACAGAAACAAACAAGATAGGAATAACTTATAAAAACTCAAGTATAACAGAAACAAATAAGATAGGAATAACTTATAAAAACTCAAGTATAACAGAAACAAACAGGATAGGAATAAATTTTAAAAACTAATATATAATAGAAGCAAACAAGATATGAATAAATTTTAAAACTTAAATATAATACAAACATACGTGTGAACAATACATCTTAAAATTCATTTATAACAGAAACATACAGGGTAACAAAATTTTGAAAACACAAGTGCAATGGAAACATACATGATAATATCACATCTCAAGAACTCAAATATAACAGAACAAAACACGAAAAAATCGTTTAATCGTTTATTTTTACAAAGTTTATAATAATTTCAACACTAGTTTAAGACTAATATTTTCTAACGGCCTATTGTAGACAGACTTGAGTATCAAAATTACAACATTAAAATAAGGGGTTAGATTTCACGTAGTGGGCATTGCAACTATGCGATTGTAGCTTTACCTTAACACGTAAAAACAAGTTTTGTACTAATGTATTCCAAGTAAAGATTTTAAATCAAATGTTTGTAAACATTCTCAAAGACAAGATCTGTATCTAGTTAACACATTTATTTTATTAATTGATTTTAATTATACTGTACCTGAACAACACCTTCACTGTATTAATTAGTTTTAATTATAATGTATCTGAATCACACATTTATTGTATTAATTTATTTTAACTATACAATATCTATATAACACAATTATTGTATTAATTGGTTATAGTTATACTGTATCTAGATAGCACATTTAATGTATTAATTAGTTTTAGTAATACTTTCATCCGAATAACACATTTAGGGTATTAATTGGTTTTACTTATACTGTATCTAGATGGCACACTTACTGTGTTAATTGGTTTTAGTTTTACTGTATTTATGTGGCATATTTACTGTATTAATTGGTTTTACTTACACTGTATCTAAATATAGTGTATTAATTGGTTCTAGTTACTGTATCTAAATAACACATTTACTGTTATCAATAGGCTTTACTTATACTGTATATAAAAGGCACATTCCATTTATTAATTGGTTTTTACTGTATCTAAATAGTACGTTTACTGTATTAATTGGTTTTAGCTATACTCAATCTAGATAGCACATTTATTGTATTAATTGCTTTTAGTTATACTGTAAATTTTGAACCTGAATGTATTGTAAGTAGTAACTGCATAATTAATTTATTAACTAATGTACCGCCATCTAGTGAACAACTTTGTAAGTTGCTTATGTTGTTATTTACGAGTGTCTTCAGTTGAATGAGTTGAAATGCGACCTTACTTGTTTTCCAATATCTTATGTTAGTTAGTTCAGTTAAGCCTCGTTTAAACCAAAAACCTTTATATATTTATAACTTATAATTAACAATTTACATCAATGGTATAAAATTAACAGCATGGGTTAAAGATGCGTGTACAGAAAGGTAAAAACAATGAAGTGTTATTTAAATATATAATACAGACACAGAATATGCCCTATGAAAAAAAATTTAGAACACTTTATGTCGTTACAATTCATGTCACCGAGTACTGTCATTTACCATATTGCAGCCAGAAATCTGCCCCACGATGTAGTTTTTACTTCTAAACGCCCACTGTTGTGTTTAGGGTACAACATTCCTTCATGCATGTTTTCTTTATCACAGAGTACAAAGCAAGATTATTTTAGTAATATTTTATATTATTATTGTAAATGGCTGACTAGTATGCCACGTAGATTTTGTGCTCAATGTAAAGTTTATATTAAAGTTGGTGATAAAGCCCTTCATTGCTCTGGTGAGTGTCAAAAATGGTATCATTTAAGATGTAAGAACTTAACTGAACAGGATTTGGAATATTTAAATGAAATTGGGAAAAGTTATGAATGTGATTTTTTGTATGAGAAAAAAGAAAGTTAAGCCTAAATAGTGAAACTCCATTAAGAAGGACTGTGTCCATTTCTGTTAGAGGGGGAGACAGTTAATCTTGTTGAGAATAGTGAGCTTGATTTAAATATGGGGAGGCAGATATGAAGTGGCTTAAGACAAAAGTTACTGAAATTTTGTCAAGACTTGATGACTTTCACTTAATTAAAGTAAAGGTCGAAGAATTAGTGACTTCCTTTCAATATTATTCAGAGAAGGTAGAAACTATGAGTGAGGATATCACAACTTTGAGAGCTGAAGTTAAGGAGTGTAAACAGGAAAATAAAACATTAAAGCATGAAAATGAAGAATTGTGGAAGGAGATGGCAAGTTTTCGGAGGAAGATGTGTGAAGCGGAACAATATTCTTATAACTATAATGTTTTGATTGGAGGTATTCCAGAGAAGCCTAATGAGAATTTGCAAGAAGTTGTTGAGAAGATTACAACTACTTTTGGGGTTGACTGTGCTCCTACAGATATTGACACTGTTCATCGTATAGGAAAGAAAACAACTGAAAATAAGAGTCCGAGACAGATTGTTGTTAAGTTTTGTTGTAAGCAAATTAAATTTGATCTGCTTAAACTTAAGAAAACTAAATTTCGCTCTCTTAATACTAATGATATTAAGGTCTGTAATGAATCTTATCCAGTTTATGTTAACGAACATCTCTCCCCATATTATCGTGATATTTTCATGCAAGCAAAATGAAAACAGAAAGATCTTGGCTATAAATTTCTTTGGGTATCGAATGGTAATATTCTTATTAGGAAATCAGAAACTACTCAGCCCATTGTTTTACGTTGCTTGATTGATCTTAATAATTTATAAATACTGCAATGGCTGATGATTTTGATGATATTGTTGGTGTTACACCAACTTTGTCTTCTCTTTCTGATTTACCAAATGTTTTTCTGTTGGTCATTTAAATTTAATACATGTTAATATTCGAAGTCTTACTCAAAATTTTGACCAATTTCTTGTTTTTTTTACAATCAAGCGTTGTTAAATTTCATATAATAGCTTTTTCTGAAACTTGGTTTGTTGAGGATGGATTTGTTTCCTTTTCGATTCCAGGTTACTCCTTTTATTCTTCATCTTCTGGTCTAAATAAGGCTAGTGGAGTGGCAGTTTTTGTTAAATTTGAGATACTGACTATGATAAAAGAAGTGCAGTACATTAAGTCTGATGCTTTAATTTTATTTTGTATGATTCAAAATAAGAAATTTAATCTCTTTGTTGTTTATCGATCTCCTAGATTGCCTGTATTGAAATTTATTGATGAGCTTTCATTAGAATTGAATTTATACAAATATGATATTAATATACTTGTTGGTGATTTTAATATAGATGTTTTGGCATTTGATGATGTTTGTTATAAAAATGCATATTTTAAGTTTTTGTCTGAGAACAATCTTCGTATTATTATTTCTTCTCCTACACGGATAACCAATGTTACTAATTCTTGTATTGATCATTTTTTAATTAGTGGAAATACTATTAAAAATTGTTATTCTTATATTGTTGAGAGTTTTTGACCGATCATTTTCCAATTGTTTTATGTATAGACATTTTATCGAATCTAGAACATGTCTCAAATGTTCAAAAGATTAAGTTTAATGAATTGAGTTCTTGTTTGAATTTTTCAGATTGGTCCTGTGTTATGAATTGTTCTGATGTTAATGTTGCTTATGATAATTTTGCTGAAGTGTTAACTGATTGTATTCAAAGTTGTACTACTACTGTTTCTGTGTCACGAAAGTTTAGAAAAAATTAAGCCATGGATTACCAGTGAATTGGTTTTGTTAATGATTAAAAGAGATAAGTTAAAAAAGAAAGTACATCAATTTCCTGATGATATTTATCTAAAGATTAGATTTAAGTGTTTAAGGAATTATGTTGTTAGCTTGACCCGTAAGACTAAATGGACTTATTATCATAACCTGTTTAAGAATGCTAAAACTATTAAACAGAATTGGAATATTGTTAACTCTATTATTGATGTTAAAAAAAAAAAAAAGAAATTTTGTAATTTTGGTACTACTGATTTATCTGATTTGAATTATTTTTTTGTTAATGTTGCTAAATCTACTTGCTCCGATCCTAAATTTTGTTCTCAGGGCATGCCTCCTGCTCCTTCTTCTTCTTGTTATCTATATCCTGTTACTGTATCTGAAACTATGAATAATATTTTCTCCTTATCAAATTCAGCTTCTAATGGTGTAGATGGTGTTTCGGTTAAGATTTTGAAAGCTAATGCTAATCTTTTGCACCAATTTTGACTTTTAATTAATTTATCTTTTACTCAAGGGAAGTTTCCTAATGCTTTAAAGTTATCATTGGTCATTCCTATTTATAAATCTGGTAATATTTCTGATTTTACGAATTATAGACCTATTTCCTTATTAATACATTTCTCTAAACTATTTGAAAAATCTATGAAGATTAGAATTTTATCATTTCTTGATAGACATTCAGTTTTGTCTCCTTCTCAATTTGGCTTTCGGCCTGGGCTTGGAACGGAGGTTGCTGTTGCTAAACTTGTGGGAAGTATTACAGAAGCTTTGGATTCTGATCTTCATCCAATTGCTGTTTTTCTTGACTTAGCCAAAGCTTTTGATTCTGTTAATCATAAAATATTGTTAAATAAATTATCTTATTATGGTTTTAGAGGCATTGTTTTGATTGGTTTTTTCTTACTTTCACAATAGAAAGCAATCAGTTTGTATCCATAATAATTATAGTGATTGGCTTACAATTAATGTTGGAGTACCACAAGGTTCTGTTCTGGGCCCTTTATTATTTCTCATTTATATAAGTGATATTCTTTACCAACAGTTTTTTGGAGATATCCAAGCCTATGCCGATGATATTGCTGTTGTTTATAGTAAGCCAAATCTAATTAATGAAGCCATTATTTCTAGTGATCTTAATAAAATTAAAATTGGCTTTTCTGTAATGACTTATCCTTAAATATATCTAAATCTTTTCTTCTTCAGTTTAACCTTTATGGTGTCATTCCAGCTTTTCCTTCTATTTTTTATCATTCTAGTGATTGTTATACTTACCCTAATTGTAAGTGTCCCAAATTGACTCAAGTTTCCTCTGTTAAATATTTAGGAATTATTTTAGATCGAAAATTAAATTGGCAAATTCATATTAATTCTTTAGTTAATAAATTAAAATATAGTTCTATGCTAATTTTTGAACTTAGTCATTGTGCTCCTTATCATATTTTGTTAAGTGTATATTATGCTCTCTTTCAATCTTTCTTACAATATTGTATTTCAATTTGGGGTGGCACATATAAGACTTTTTTAATTCCTATTCACAAGTTGCAAAAAAGTGTTTTCTCTCTTATTTTTTACTCATAGGCTTGATACCGATTTCAGTAAATTTAACTCCCTCTTTCATATGATAAACTTTATTTATATTTTTAGCTTTATCTACATTGCATGTTTCTTTTAATAGGCCTTTTAAAGTCACTTCATATTTTACACGACTTCAATCTTTTTTTCCAATTAATGTACCCACACCACGTAAAACAGTTACACTTCATCAATATCTTTATTTGGCACCTCGTATTCATAATTTTATTCCTTATAGTATAAGATCTTCTATTAATCGTGTTAATCAAAAGAAATACTTAAAACAATGGATCTTAAATACTGATGATAATATTCTGGGAACTTTACATTGATTTTGTAAGTTTTGATTTTACATTTTTATGTGTTTAACCATCACAGGACGAGTTAACTCTTTGTTGATGGTTTTATAATGATATTTGATTTTTTGTGTCTAATTTATTGCTTAATAAATTTATTATTATATTATTATTATTATACCAAGATAAGTTGATTTTATAACCCTTTTACTTTACTGTTATACTAGATGTCTCAACATAAGATGGTTTTAGAAACTTTTCACGTTACTGTTATATAAGATGTCTCAACATAAGATGGTTTTAGAAACTTTCCACGTTACTGTTATATAAGATGTCTCAACATAAGATGGTTTTAGAAACTTTTCACGTTACTGTTATATAAGATGTTTCAACATAAGATGGTTTTAGAAACTTTCCACGTCACTGTTATATAAGATGTCTCAACATAAGATGGTTTTAGAAACTTTTCACGTTACTGTTATAAAAGATGTTTCAACATAAGATGGTTTTAGAAACTTTCCACGTTACTGTTATATAAGATGTCTCAACATAAGATGGTTTTAGAAACTTTCCACGTTACTGTTATATAAGATGTCTCAACATAAGATGGTTTTAGAAACTTTTCACGTTACTGTTATATAAGATGTCTCAACATAAGATGGTTTTAGAAACTTTTCACGCTACTGTTATATAAGATGTTTCAACATAAGATGGTTTTAGAAACTTTCCACGTTACTGTTATATAAGATGTCTCAACATAAGATGGTTTTAGAAACTTTTCACGTTACTGTTATATAAGATGTCTCAACATAAGATGGTTTTAGAAACTTTTCACGTTACTGTTATATAAGATGTTTCAACATAAGATGGTTTTAGAAACTTTTCACGTTACTGTTATATAAGATGTTTCAACATAAGATGGTTTTAGAAACTTTCCACGTTACTGTTATATAAGATGTCTCAACATAAGATGGTTTTAGAAACTTTTCACGTTACTGTTATAAAAGATGTTTCAACATAAGATGGTTTTAGAAACTTTCCACGTTACTGTTATATAAGATGTCTCAACATAAGATGGTTTTAGAAACTTTCCACGTTACTGTTATATAAGATGTCTCAACATAAGATGGTTTTAGAAACTTTTCACGTTATTGTTATATAAGATGTTTCAACATAAGATGGTTTTAGAAACTTTTCACGTTACTGTTATATAAGATGTTTCAACATAAGATGGTTTTAGAAACTTTTCACGTCACTGTTATATATGGTATTGAAACTATTCACATTACTTTTGCATATGTTATCCCAAGATTAGATGATTTTAAAATAGTTTCACATTACTTTTGTATATGTTGTCTCAAAATATGATGGTTTTAACAGCTTTTAACATTACTATTGTATATGTTCTGTTCCAAGATAAGATGGTTTCAGAAATTTTTCACGCTACTGTTGTATATGTTATCCCAAGATAAGATGGTTTAAGAAACGTTTCACATTACTGTTTTATGTGTTGTCCCAAGATAAGATGGTTTAAGAAACGTTTCACATTACTGTTTTATGTGTTGTTCCAATATACTGCCAGATAACTGAATATTTCTTACACTTGTATTATTATCGTTATATACGGTAAATAAAACCTACAAAGGAAGGCAATCAAAATCACATCTGTACAAACATGCAATATTAGTTAACACTAAATCCGTGGTTTCTGAACATGATACCAAAATAGTTAACAACAAAACATACACGTTACAAGAGGACGTAATCCTATGAGAGGTACTACGTAACACATGTTACAAGAGTCAACAATATTGAAAAGGTTACAACATTACATACGTAATGCTTGAGAAGGTTATGACATTACATAGGTGACAATAGGAAACAATACTGAGTGGTTTATGACATTGCATACTTTACAACAGCAAATAACATTTAGAGAGTTATAACACACATAACAGTAGGAAACAATACTCAGAGAGTTATGATACAACACATGTTACAGAGGAAACATTACTTAAAGTATTACGATATACCACCAGTCCTAAGAAAAAAACTTATCTTTATTATATATAAGCATAAAAATATGTATGTCTGTCATTTACTTAACTACTTCTATGTCTCAACCAAACTGTGAGATAATAGTTTGGAAATATAAAGATAATAGCTTGGAAGTATGATGATAATTGTCACAACTTCGCATTATTGCATTATTGATCATTTATTATCTTTCACGTAAGTTTAACATATTCACGTCCTTAAATCGAAAAAAACTTTGCTACATTTGATATAACACAACATAAACAGCGTAGTATAGGGTACAAAAAAGTCTAATAAACGCTGCTGATCATAAAGAAAAAATATGCATTTTGCGTTATTAGACTCAACCACTTATTTGAGTAGAGCTTGAAAGATGAAAATAAGAAAAGGGAAAATAAAAATTAAAAAAATTTTTAGCATTTAATAGGGAAAATGTGAACACTATGAAACTAGCCTAAATACTAGCTGGTCAAAAGTTTAAGACCATACTGAAACGAAGCGTTAATCGGTAAACACGAAAGAAATTTAGTCATTTGTGTTCAATCATAAGCGTTGTCAAAATCTCTCACTGACATCTCCTGTGTTACATTGGGCAAACACATGGCAAAGGCTAAAAAGTTGACAGAGTTTGAATAAGACGGCATCAACGAGAGAAAGGCTTTAAAAACTGTAAACGTCTTCAAAGGCTACGCCTCCTTGCGCACCATAAAACAGCTCGGTTAAACTTTGCTGAGAAGCACCAAACATGGGACGAAGAAAAGTGGACGAAGGTTTTGTTCTCTGATGAGAGAAAATTTAACCTAAATGGTCCAGACGGTTTCCAATGTTATTGGCACGATAAAGATACCCCACCAGAGACATTTTACACACGACACAGTGGAGGAGGTTTCATCATGGTTTGGGGTGCTTTAACCTTCCATGGAACAATGGAGCTTCAGGTTATACAGGGTTTGTGTGGAAATGACTGGATCTTTCAGCAGAACAACTCTGCAATCCACAATGCCCGCAGGACAAAGAACATTTTCATGGCTAATAACGTGATTCTTTTGGACCATCCAGCGTGTTCGCGTGAACTGAACCCCATTGAAAATGTTTGGGGTGGATGGCAAGGGAAGTCTATAGAAATGGACGTCAATTCCAAACAATGCATGATTTTCGTGAAACCATCTTCACCACTTGGAATAACATTCCAATCAGCCTTCTGTAAACGCTTATATCGACCATGTCAAAGCGAATGTTTGAAGTTATTCGCAACGACGGCCGTGCAACTCACTACTGAGACTTCTTGTTGGGCGTTTCCTATCCTCTTTAGGACTTCTTTTTTAGTATGGTCTTAAACTTTTGACCAGCTAGTATTTAGACTAATTTCATAATGTTCACATTTCCCTATTAAATGCTAAAAAAAATTGTTTTTTATTTTCATCTTTCGAAACTCTGCTCAAATAAGTGGTTGAGTCTAACAACGCAAAAAGCATATTTTTTCTTTATGTTCATTGGCCTTAAGATTTTGAGCCAGCAGTGTATTTCAAAGAGTTTGCTGCCACTCTCAGGAGGAATACGATGGAAATAAATGGCAGCGACTGTTCCAATACTACATAAATTCAGATGAAGTTTCTTCTTCAACAGCTACCATAAGACTTATATGAAGAATAGTTTTTCTTAGTTATACCAAATTCTTACTTTGGCTCATGACCTTTCAACTTCGGCCCGTAAGACACATCTGAAGCCAATGACTTTCTATCAATTAATTACGTGAAACACTGTCGAAGCACTTTAAAAGTGGGTAGCAGAAAGCACCCTCTACTGCCAATACTTTGTCCACTACCTTTTCCTACAAAGTCACCATAACTATCACATAATTTATACCATGTTTGAAATATCGAGATATTGAATTCTTAAAGCTTATAAAAAACGTTTTGTGAGGTAGCAATGAACATTGTAATAATACGTTATGTTATATATAAATTGTGCGAAAGTTAAAAAGTTTGTGTTACCTGCCATAGTAAACACCCATACTATTATAACATTGTTATGTATATATAACAAAAGTTTGTGTTACCTGCCATAGTAAACACCCATACGAGTGTTTTAAGTTGATAACCTTGATAAAGGACGGATACCTTAACATGTACGTTACAATGTGAAGTGTGTAGAACTGAGAGAGAAGTTTCTGTGTATATAATCTTTCATAAATACAAAATATTAAACGTTTATGAAACTTACTTATTAAACAGTGCGTACTTTCATACGTAATAATCGAGCCTTTTAAAAACAGATAACAGAAGTAAACACGATTCAGATCTATATATACCAGTTTTAATATATCATAACATCAATATTTAGAATACTTTACCTATAATATGAAAACAAAATAACTGTTTTAAAAATATTTCAAATTTATATTTAACTTGGTGATTTTGTAACTAATTTAAAAGGTGAATAATCAGTAGTATATAAAATCTTACGTGGTGTAGGTTTGGATTTTGTGTTTATTTTCGTTTATCAAGTTTCTACATTGTTATAAGGTATCAGCTTTATTTAAATATTATTTTTTGTGGTTTCTTACATTCTAAATTTACTTTATTTCAAACTGTTACATCTATGTTCGTTTGATTAACTAGGTTCTTTAAGTTACTTTCTATAGGACACAGACAGTTGAAGTCAGTATCAGGTTAAAGTAATAGTAACTGTTTAATATATGTATTACTGTTAGATCAATGTATCTGGTAAACTATAAATATATGTTTATGGTTAAAAACCTATAAAATCAAATAGTTATTATTAGGTGTAGTGAGCATTTACTGAGATACATCTACGAATGTATAATACGGCCAATAGATGGCGTTAAACACAAAATACAGTAATGGAAATAAAATACGACAAGTACGATCCACGAATCGTGCTCTTTTAAGATTTCTAGCTTTTTCAGTCGAATATCTTTCTTCTACTTTAACGTTTTTCTTAGTCTTAGATTTCTAGAAGAATAAACAACAACAGAAATTATCATTTACAATAAATTAGACAATTATACATCAGACAATTAAGAATATAGATTAAATTATACTCATCAGCCAAAAGGTTCTTCCACCAAATATACTATTTTATTTGTTTCTTTATATATGAAGTAATAAATAAAAAAATACTAGATATAAAAAATTAAAAACAGTTGATAAATATGTTTTCTTTATGTTTTGATTAAAATTTCATTAATTTCGGTATTGTACAATACATTTAATTAGTTTTATGTGGAAACGTTTTTCTTGTGTGTAAAGTGCCAATACTAATATATCATCTGTCTGGCCCGGGTGTTGCCAGAGTGTAAAATGTTCTGTAAATCCAAGTTACCTCATGCGGTACTATAAGAGTGACTGTCAAATCCTAATAGTTGGCGGTAGGTATTATTCACAAACTCTAATCTTTCTCATCTTTCACCACAAAAGCATTTCATAATTCAAGCGAAAATAATAAAAGAAACGCTACATTCCGAAAACAAATATATAAAGTTGGCCATGTTTGTATTTGTCTCTTTTATAAGTATGAATAAACCCTTAATGTGCCAGGTTTTGTAAAATACAAAATGAAGAAAATTGAAATAATTAAATACCTAGAAATAAACACAGAGGAGGACTTATCATAAAGACCGTTCTTTAAAACACCACAGAATAAACACAGAGGAGGACTTATCATAAAGACCGTTCTTTAAAACACCACAGAATAAACACAGAGGAGGACTTATCATAAAGACCGTTCTTTAAAACACCACAGAATAAACACAGAGGAGGACTTATCACAAAGACCGTCTTTAAAACATCACAGAATAAACACAGAGAAGGACTTATAATCTATACAGAAATTCGATTATACAATACTACAGAAGTAATCTCCATTTATGTTATTAAATGTTAGTGATGGTATATACAATATGTTAATAAATCTTAGAGATGGTAAATAAAACATGTGAATAAAGGCTAGTGATGGTAAATGCAATATGTTAATAAATGTTTATGATGGTAAATATAATATGTTATTAAATGATAATGATGGTAATATAATATATTATTACAAGTTAGTGATGGAAAATGAAACGTGTGAATAATAGTTTGTGATGGTAAATACAATATATTACTAATTTTTGTGATGGTAAATACAATATGTTATCAAATGTTTCTTATAGTAAATATAATATGCTAATAAATATAAGAGATGGTAAATATAATATACTATTAAATGTTGGTGATCGTTAATGCAATATGTTAGTAAAGGTTAGTGATGGTAAATGCAATATGTTAATAAATGTTAGTGATGGTAAATACAATATGTTAATAAATCATAGTGATGGTAAATGCGATACATTAATAAACGTTAGTGATGGTAAATGCAATGTTATTCAATGTAACTGATGGTAAATACAATATTATTAAATGTAAGTCATGGTAAATACAATGTTATTAAATGTTAGTGATGGTAAATACAACGTTATTAAATGTTTCTTGTAGTAAATATAATATGTAATTAAATATTAGTGAGGGTAAACATAATATATTATAAAATGTTAGTGATGGTAAATGCTATATGTTAATAAATGTTAGTGATAGTAAACACAATGTGGTAATGAATGTTTGTGATGGTAAATACAATGTTATTAAATGTTAGTGATAGTAAGTACAACGTTATTAATTGTTAGTGATGGTAAATACAATATGCTATTAATAGTTTGTGATAGTAAATATAATATATTATTAAGTGTATCTGAACTTAACTGTAATATGTTAATAACCGTTAGAGTTGGTAAATGCAATATGTCAATAAATCTTAGTGATGGTAAATAAAATATGTTAATAAACATTAGTGATGGTAGCTACAATATGTTATTAAATGCTTGTGGTTGTAAATATAATATGTTATTAAATGTTATTTATGGTAAATATAATATATTATTAACTGTTTATGATGGTAAATGCAATTTATTAATAAACGCTAGTGAAGGTAAATGCAATATGTTCATAAATTTTAGTGATGGTAAAAAGAATATGTTAATAAACGGTAGTGATGGTAAATACAATATGGTAATAAATATTTGTGATGGTAAATACAATATGTTAATAATTATTTGTGAGAGTAAATACAATATGTTTTTAAATGTTTCTGATGGTAAATATATTATCAAATGTTCATGATCGTAAATGCAATATGTGAATAAACGTTAGTGATGGTAAATGCAATATGCTAATAAACGTTAGTGACGGTAAATACAATATGTTAATAAATCATAGTGATGGTAAATATAATATGTTATTAAAAGCTTGTGGTTGTAAATATAATATGGTATTAAATGTTATTGATGGTAAATATAATATATTATTAAATATTAGTGATGGTAAAGGCAATATGTTAATAAATGTTAGTGATGGTAAATATAATATGCTTATAAATGGTACTGATGGTAGATACAATATGGTAATAAATGATTGTGATGATAAATACAATATGCTACTAATGTTTGTGATGGAAAGTACAATATGTCCATAAATATTTGTGATGGTAAATATAATATGTTATTAAATGTTAGTAATGGTTAGCATAATATATTATTATATGTTAGCGATGGTAAATGCAATATGTTAATAAACGATATTGATGGTATATGCAATATATTAATAAATGAGAGTAATGGTGTATACAATATGTTAATAAACTTTAGTGATGGTAAATACAATATGCTAATAAACGTTAGTGATGGTAGATACAATATGTTATTGAAAGCTTGTGGTGGTTGTAAATATAATATGTTATTAAATGTTATTTATGGTAAATATAATATATTATTAAATAATAGTGATGGTAAAGGCAATATATTAATAAATGTTAGTGATGGTAAATACAATATGTTACTAATGTTTGGATGGTAAATAAAATAAGTTATTAAATGTTTCTTGTAGTAAATATAGTATGTTTTTAAATGTTAGTGAGGGTTAATATAATATATTATTAAATGTTAGTGATGGTAAATGCAATATGTTAATATACGTGTGTGATGGTAATTACAATATATTATTTAATGTTAGTGATGGTAAATACAATATGTTATTAAATGTTTGTGGTGGGAAATATAATATGTTATTACAAATTAATGATGGTAAATGCAATATGTTAAAAATATTAGTGATGGTAATTGCAATATGTAATTAATCATAGTTATGATAAAAACAATATGTTAATAAACGGTAGTGATGGTAAATACAATACGGTAATGAATGTTTGTGATGGTGAATACAATGTTATTAAATGTTAGTGATGGTAATTACAATATGTTATTAAATGTTAGTGATGATAAATATAATATATTATTACATATTAGTGATGATAAATTGAATATGTTAATAAACGTTAGTGATGGTAAATGCAATATGTAATTAATCATAGTTATGATAAAAACAATATGTTAATAAACGGTAGTGATCGTAAATACAATATGTTGTTAAATGTTTCTGATAGTAAATATAATACGTTATTAAATGTTAGTGATGGTAAGTATAATATATTATTAAATATTAATGATGGTAAATATAATGTATTATTAAAGGTTACTGATAGTACATGCAATATGTTAATAAATGTCAGTGATAGTAAATACAAAATGTTACTAATGTTTCTGATGGAAAATGCAATATGTTAATAGACGTTACTGATGGTAAGTACAATATTGTAATCAATGTTTGTGATGGTAAATACAATGCAATTAAATATAAGTGATGGAAAATACAATGTTATTAAATGTTAGTGATGGTATATACAACGTTATTAAATGTTAGTGATGGTATATACAACGTTATTAAATGTTAGTGATGGTAAATGCAATATGTTTGTAAATTTTAGTGATGGTAAATACAATGTGTTAATAAATGTTAGTAATGGTTATATACAATATGTTTTTAAAATCTGAAATTGATACTGACACTCAATATTTCATAACCACTTACTATGACACTAAATATCTTGATTGATTTTCGAAACTCCTCAGGAGGAAATTTACTTCGGGATAAGTAGTTGACTAGAGTGAACTCCAATAGAACACCGAACACCATGATAGTACAAACTCCAATCCACACATCAATCGCCTTAACGTACGAAACAGGAGGCAGATTAGTGCGTATTCCTCCTGCTACAGTGGTCAGTGTGAGAAGGGTGGTCACCCCAAGGGTCACCCTGGCGGGAACTGCGTCTACGTTTAACCAGAAAGAAACCCACGAGATCATGACTATCATAAATGTGGAGAGGTAGGTCTGGATCATGTGGTACCCGTTCTGTCGCTTCAACGTAAACGTGGTGTTTAAGAAACTGAAATTTCCTTTAAAAAAATCGTCACTAGTTCAAAGAAGAAAACATTTAACAGAATGAATATTTAAAGTTAAAACTATTACGATAAAGGATGAGACAGAAGTTGGTAATGGTGTGGATTCTCTAATCTAACGAGAATGTGCTTAATGACCACAAAATGATACTAGACTTTTCCCATTTTTCACCTGTTGAGAAACCCAGCGTAACAAATGAGTAGAGAATATCATGTAAGGTATAAAAAATTTCAGTAGAAGCTGTGGAAGAAAGACCAGTATAGCTGCACTATACAGTGTTTAACTTTCGTTCATGATACAAAGTTAATAATTAACGGTTTAATAAAGAAAAAATAAATACGTTTATTAAAAAAATTATAACAGATGTATTACATAAATATAAAGAAAAAAATTAAATGTTTTGTGTTTAACATTTATAAAGAATTTAAATATATTTTATAAACAGGAAACTCTTGGCCTATATTTTTGTGCGTAATATCATTATTCATTACTACCTAACCTTGTACAAATTCTAAAAGATTATTTTTCTCAATCCTTTAATATTAAAGAAAAAACAGGCTCTAATCTTATTCAGTTGGCCAAATATGATAAATTCGTCAGCGCAGTGAAGAAAAAGAGACATTCTGAGAATTCATGATCATTTCTCAATGTTAACATGAAATGAGTTATAGAAATGCAAATCATAATTCCTACGCCGGAAAACAAAAAAGTATTATTTAAGATACACTTTAGGGGTGTCAAACAGTTTCATGAGGATGTTATTCTAATGTATGTATTTGTTGCCATTTTAAGTTACGAATATTATCTAATTGATTTAAGCTTTTACTATGTGGTTGAGGGTTTTTTAAAAAAACTTTTGAGAATTAATATTTTTGTAATTTCAGTAGCGATATGCACGCATGTAATATATATTATGAAATTTATTCAGTTAATCAAATGCTTTATCCGTATCTGAACATCTCTCAAAGATTATGACATCTCACTACTGTAAGATACTCTTCTTCTACAATAACATTTCATTCCACTTATAAGTGATTACTGTTATCCTTCTATTAATTTTAATGGAAAAACAAAGATAAAAAAGGCAAAACAACAAACAAACTGTTTATATTTTAAAATTAATGATCATTTCCAAACCAAGCCCTATTCTGAGAGTAATGTTTTTCGTGAATATTTAAATATTGATTTGAATCAATTATGTGGCAATTTATGTTAACTTATGAAACAAACTGCGTTTGTTATCACACAGCTAATTAGTAAAATTGGCAGTTTTTTAAGGTCTAAAGTAATAAAACAACAAAAATTATATTTGTAATCTCCTTTAAGCATAAATAGTATAATGTAACAACAAACCTCTTGAACTAGGAATATCAACCATTGATAGTTGGGGTTAAGAAGGATCATATAACATTGTTACGAGTAATTGAACTAGAACAAAAAAACATTGTTAGTTAGAGATAAGAAGGATCATATAGCATTGTTAGGAGTAATTGAACTAGGACAACAAACCATTGGTAGTTGGGGATAAGAAGGATCATATAACATTGTTAGGAGAAATTAAACTAGGACAACAAACCATTCTTAGTTAGGGATAAGATGGATAGTATAATATTCTTAGGCGTAATTGAACTAGAACAACAAACCATTGTTAGTGGGGGTAAGAAGGATCATATAACATTGTTAGGAGTAATTGAGCTAGGACAACAAACCATTCTTAGTTAGGGATAAGAAGGATAGTATAACATTCTTAGGAGTAATTGAACTAGAACAACAAACCATTGTTAGTGGGGGTAAGAAGGATCATATAGCATTGTTAGGAGTAATTGAGCTAGGACAACAAACCATTCTTAGTTAGGGATAAGAAGGATAGTATAACATTGTTAAGCGTAATTGAAATAGGACAACAAACCATTGGTAGTTGGGGATAAGAAGGATCATATAACAATGTTAGGAGAAATTAAACTAGGACAACAAACTATTCTTAGTTAGGGATAAGAAGGATAATATAACATTGTTAGGAGTAATTGAACTAGAACAAAAAACCATTGTTAGTTAGGGATAAGAAGAATCATATAACATTGTTACGAGTAATTGAACTAGAACAACAAACCATTTGTAGTTAGGGATAAGAAGGATCATATAAAATTGTTAGGAATAATTGAACTAGGACAACAAACTATTGTTAATTGAAGATAAGAAGGATCATATAACATTGTTAGGAGTAATTGAACTAGGACAACAAACCATTTGTAGTTAGGATAAGAAGGATCATATAAAATTGTTAGGAATAATTAAACTAGGACAACAAACCATTGTTAATTGAAAATAAGAAGGATCATATAACATTGTTAGTAGTAATTGAACTAGGACAACAAACCATTGGTAGTTGGGGATAAGAAGGATCATATAACATTGTTAGGAGTATCTGAACTAGAACAATTACCATAGTTAGTTGGTGATATGATTGATCATGTAACATTGTTATAAGTAATTTAACTAGGACAACAAACCACTTTTAGTTAGGAATAAGAAGGATCATATAGCATTGTTAAGAGTAATTGAAATACGACAATTAACCATGGTTAGTTGGGTGTAAGAAGGATCATATAACATTGTTACGAGTAATTGAACTAGGACAATAAACCATTGGTGGTTGGGGATAAGAAGGATCATATAATATTGTTAGGAGTTATTGAACTAGAACAACAAACCATTGGTGGTTGGGGATAAGAAGGATTATATAACATTGTTAGGAGTAATTGAACCAGGACAATAAACCATTGGTGGTTGGGGATAAGAAGGATCATATAATATTGTTAGGAGTAATTGAACTAGGACAATAAACCATTGGTAGTTGGGGATAAGAAGGATCATATAGCATTGTTAGGATTAAATGAATTAGGACAACAAACCATTGTTAGTTGGGAATAAGAAGAATCATATAACATTGTTAGGAGTAATTGATCTAGGACAACAAACCATTGGTAGTTAGGGATAAGAAGGATCACATAGCATTGTTAAAAGTAATTGAACTAGGACAACAAACATTGGTAGTTAGGGATAAGAAGGATGATATAACATTGTTCGGAGTAATTGAACCAGGACAACAAACCATTGTTAATTAGGGGTAATATGAATCATATAACATTGTTAGGAGTAATTGTACTAGGACAACAAACCATTGTTTGTAGGGGATAAGAAGGATCATACAATATTATTAGGAGTAATTGAACTAGAACAATAAACCATTGGTTGTTGGAGATAAGAATGATTATAAACACATTGTTTTTTTCTATTTTCACTATCTAAACAGACGAATTTTTGCACAAGAGTAGAGACAGGTTGCTACTGTAGACCAAACACTGTAGAACATAGTTAATCCACTCATGGATCTATATTTTAATATTACTGAAACATCAAACGTCAGAATAGTATAAAACGTATGTAAGTATTGCACATGCGCATACCTGTGTCAATGGAATGTAAGAGACTTCCAAATGTGTAGCCAGTCATATCAAATTCCGGTAAGTGTAATGGTTCTTCTACAATGATTGGGTTATTTTCTTGCCACGCTAATTCAACCTGGTCAGTTGTTTGTGCGTCTATCAGTGTAAATTAATAAAAATATAAAAAAGAAATAAATTTAATATTTTTCGAAAGAAACTTGAATTACTGAGAATGTACCATTATTTACTGAGATTTGAGTACAGTTAAAGGATAAATACTGTGATGTTTACTTTATACAAAGAACAATGTGGGTTACTAAAAAAATTAATATTGGAGTAATTTCTGTATCTCTGATTACAAATAAAAGTTTATAAACATTTGAACAACTGACAGTAAAACATAAGTGTTTTATTTTTCGGCTTCAACAACTGACAGTAAAACTTAAGTGTGAACTGAAGAGAATAACTCAAATTTAAATGATTGAATACTTAGTTTGAACAACTGTTAGTTAAACTGTGATTTTTAATGACTTTAAGTGAACACTGGCGTTTAAAGCTATGATACCTTACTACCTAAATTCACAGCTGACAGTCAAACTTGTTATGATGCTTAGTTTGTGGACGTGAGAGTCAAATTAATAGTACACTAAACAAATAAAATTAAAAGGAACACTATCACTATGGAACTGTTGTTTATTGCACTTGTGATATAGACATCAAAGACACAGGCGAATATGACTAATTTAATTATCTTAGGTGACATTTCAGTTTTATATACAGGCGAATATGACTAATTTAACTATCTTAGGTGATATTTCAGTTTTATATACAGGCGAATATGACTAATTTAACTATCTTAGGTGACATTTCAGTTTTATATACAGGCGAATATGACTAATTTAACTATCTTAGGTGACATTTCAGTTTTATATACAAGCAAATATGACTAATTTAACTATCTTAGGTGATATTTCAGTTTTATATACAGGCGAATATGACTAATTTAACTATCTTAGGTGACATTTCAGTTTTATATACAGGCGAATATGACTAATTTAACTATTTTAGTTGACATTTCAGTTTTATATACAAGCAAATATGACTAATTTAACTATCTTAGGTGATATTTCAGTTTTATATACAGGCGAATATGACTAATTTAACTATCTTAGGTGACATTTCAGTTTTATATACAGGCGAATATGACTAATTTAACTATCTTAGGTGACATTTCAGTTTTATATACAGGCAAATATGACTAATTTAACTATCTTAGGTGATATTTCAGTTTTATATACAGGCAAATATGACTAATTTAACTATCTTAGGTGACATTTCAGTTTTATATACAGGCGAATATGACTAATTTAACTATTTTAGTTGACATTTCAGTTTTATATACAAGCAAATATAACTAATTTAACTATCTTAGGTGATATTTCAGTTTTATATACAGGCGAATATGACTAATTTAACTATCTTAGGTGACATTTCAGTTTTATATACAGGCGAATATGACTAATTTAACTATTTTAGTTGACATTTCAGTTTTATATACAAGCAAATATGACTAATTTAACTATCTTAGGTGATATTTCAGTTTTATATACAGGCGAATATGACTAATTTAACTGTCTTAGGTGATATTTCAGTTTTATATACAGGCAAATATGACTAATTTAACTATCTTAGGTGACATTTCAGTTTTATATACAGGCGAATATGACTAATTTAACTATTTTAGTTGACATTTCAGTTTTATATACAGGCAAATATGACTAATTTAACTAACTTAGGTGATATTTCAGTTTTATATACAGGCGAATATGACTAATTTAACTATCTTAGGTGACATTTCAGTTTTATATACAGGCGAATATGACTAATTTAACTGTCTTAGGTGATATTTCAGTTTTATATACAAACGAATATTAATAATTTAACTATCTTAGGTTTCATTTCAGTTTTATATACAGGCGAATATGACTAATTTAACTATCTTAGGTGACATTTCAGTTTTATATACAGGCGAATATGACTAATTTAACTGTCTTAAGTCATATTTCAGTTTTATATACAGACGAGTGTTATTCACTTACCTACTTAATGTACATTTCAGTTTTATACACAGCAGAGACTGATTCAGTTTCCTACTTAACGTAACATATAAGTTTTATATACAAACGAGTATGAACGATTTACTTACTTTATGTAACACCTACGTTCTATATACAGACGAGTATGAACAATTTACTTACTTTATGTAACACCTATGTTCCATATACAGACGAGTATGAACGATTTACTTACTTTATGTAACACCTATGTTCTATATACAGACGAGTGTGAACGATTTACTTATTTTATGTAACACCTATGTTCTATATACAGACGAGTATGAACGATTTACTTCTTTTATGTAACGCCTATGTTCTATATACAGACGAGTGTGAACGATTTACTTACTTTATGTTACACCTATGTTCTATATACAGACGAGTGTGAACGATTTACTTATTTTATGTAACACCTATGTTCTATATACAGACGAGTATGAACGATTTACTTCCTTTATGTAACACCTATGTTCTATATACAGACGAGTGTGAACGATTTACTTACTTTATGTTACACCTATGTTCTGTATACAGAGGAGTATGAACAATTTACTTACTTTATGTAACACCTATGTTCTATATAGAGACGAGTGTGAAAGATTTACTTACTTTATGTAACACCTATGTTCTATATACAGACGAGTATGAAATTTACTTAATTTATGTAACACCTATGTTCTGTATACAGACGAGTGTGAACGATTTACTTACTTTATGTAACACCTTTCTTCTATATACAGACGAGTATGAAATTTACCTAATTTATGTAACACCTATGTTCTGTATACAGACGAGTGTGAACGATTTACTTACTTTATGTAACACCTATGTTTTATATACAGACGAGTATGAACGATTTACTTACTTTATGTAACACCTATGTTCTATATACAGACGAGTGTGAACGATTTACTTACTTTATGTAACACCTATGTTTTATATACAGACGAGTATGAACGATTTACTTATTTTATGTAACACCTATGTTCTATATAGAGAAGAGTGTGAACGATTTAGTTACTTTATGTAACACCTATGTTCTATATACAGACGAGTGTGAACGATTTACTTACTTTATGTAACACCTATGTTCTATATACAGACAAGTGTGAACGATTTACTTACTTTATGTAACACCTATGTTCTATATACAAATGAGTATGAACGATTTACTTACTTTATGTAACACCTATGTTCTATATACAGACGAGTGTGAACGATTTACTTATTTTATGTAACACCTATGTTCTATATACAGACGAGTATGAACGATTTACTTCCTTTATGTAACACCTATGTTCTATATACAGACGAGTGTGAACGATTTACTTACTTTATTTACTTATGTTCTATATACAGACGAGTGTGAACGATTTACTTATTTTATGTAACACCTATGTTCTGTATACAGAGGAGTATGAACAATTTACTTACTTTATGTAACACCTATGTTCTATATAGAGACGAGTGTGAACGATTTACTTACTTTATGTAACACCTATGTTCTATATACAGACGAGTATGAAATTTACTTAATTTATGTAACACCTATGTTCTGTATACAGACGAGTGTGAACGATTTACTTACTTTATGTAACACCTTTCTTCTATATACAGACGAGTATGAAATTTACCTAATTTATGTAACACCTATGTTCTGTATACAGACGAGTGTGAACGATTTACTTACTTTATGTAACACCTATGTTTTATATACAGACGAGTATGAACGATTTACTTACTTTATGTAACACCTATGTTCTATATACAGACGAGTGTGAACGATTTACTTACTTTATGTAACACCCATGTTTTATATACAGACGAGTATGAACGATTTACTTATTTTATGTAACACCTATGTTCTATATAGAGAAGAGTGTGAACGATTTAGTTACTTTATGTAACACCTATGTTCTATATACAGACGAGTGTGATTGAAATACATACTTTAGGTGACATTTCAGATTGCTTTATCTACTTCATATTTCAGTTTTATATACAGAAATGTGTGACTGATTCTTCTACTTTATGCAGGATCAGTTTTATATACAGACGAGTATAATTGATCTATATAATTTACATAACTTGAGTTTTATATATAAACTAGTATCATTGATTTACATAGTTTACCTAACATTAGAATTTTAATACAGACAACTGTATTTGATTAACCTACTACATGTACGTTACAGTTTTATATACACAGAAGTATGTATGATATACCAACTTTATGTGACAATTCAATTTTCTATACAAACAACTATGATCGATTTATCTACTTTATACGACAATTATGTTTTATATACAGACGAATATGATTGATTTACCTTCTTTATGTAAATTTTAGTTTTATATAATAACAAGTATAAGTTATTTGCCCTATATTGTATGACATTTTAGTTTTATATACAGACGAATATGATTGTTTTACCTTCTTTATATTTTAGTTTTATATAATAACAAGTATAAGTTATTTGCCCTATATTGTATGACATTTTAGTTTTATATACAGACGAATATGATTGTTTTACCTTCTTTATATTTTAGTTTTATATAATAACAAGTATAAGTTATTTGCCCTATATTGTATGACATTTTAGTTTTATGTACAGACGAATATGTTTGATTTACCTTCTTCAAGTAACATTATAGTTTTATATAATAACAAGTATAAGTTATTTGTCCTATATTGTGTGACATTTTAGTTTTACATACAGACGAATATGATTGATTTACCTTCTTTATGTAACTTTTAGTTTTATATAATAACAAGTATAAGTTATTTGCCCTATATTGTATGACATTTTAGTTTTACATACAGACGAATATGATTGATTTACCTTCTTTATGTAACTTTTAGTTTTATATAATATTAAGTATAAGTTATTTGCCCTATATTGTATGACATTTTAGTTTTATACCCAGAGGAGTATAATAGAGTCACCTACTTTATCTAACATTACAATTTATATACAGACGAGTATCATTGATTTACCTACTTTTGTAACTTTTAATTTTATATACTGACAAGTATGAGTGATTTAACAACATTATTTGACATTTTAGTGTTATGTATAGACAAGTGTTACTGATTTACACAATTTAGTTAACATGAAAGTTTAATATACAGACTAGTATGAGTTATTTACCTACTTTAAGTAACATTACAGTTTAAAATAGAGACGAGTATGATTGATTTAACAACTTTACTTAACATTTCAGAGTGATATATCAACAAGTATGATTGATTTACTTACTTTATGAGACTTTTCAGTTTTATGTACAGATCAGTATGATTGATTTACTTACCTCTTGTTATATTTCAGTTTTATATGCAGACGAGTATGATTCATATAGCTACTTTATGTAACATTTTAGTTTTATATATAAACGAGTATGATTGTTTTGCCTACTTTATGTAACATTTCCGTTTGGTGTACAAACGAGTATGATTTATTTAAATTTTGTATCTTACATTTCAGTTTTATATATAGACGTATATGATTGAGTTACTATTTTGTGTAACATTTGAGTTTGGCATGGAAAGGAGTATGATTCATTTACTTACTTCATGTAACATCCCAGATTTATATACAAAGGAGTATGATTGATTTAACTACTTTACGTAAGATTTCAATATTATATACAGATTGTGACGACAACTTTCAAAAACTTACATGTGCCTAGGAGGAGATGACAACGTTGTGTGTCGAGAGGATTGTAACGAAAATTCATATGACAAGACAATCTCAGTGTCAGTCTGATAGGTTGAGTTAAATATATATATATATAATATACTAGTTAACAAAGAACTATGTATTTAATATACTAGTTAACAAAGAACTGTGTATTTAATATACCAGTTAACAAAGAACTGTGTATTTAATATACCAGTTAACAAAGAACTGTGTCTTTAATATACTAGTTAACAAGAAACTGTGTTTTTATTATACCAGTTAACAAAGAACAGTGTCTTTAATATACTAGTTAACAAAGAACTGTGTATTTAATATACCAGTTAACAAAGAACAGTGTCTTTAATATACCAGTTAACAAAGAACAGTTTATTTAATATACCAGTTAACAAAGAACAGTTTATTTAATATACTAGTTAAGAAAGAACTGTGTATTTAATATACTAGTTAACAAAGAACTGTGTCTTTAATATACTAGTTAACAAAGAACTGTGTATTTAATATACCAGTTGACAAAGAACAGTGTCTTTAATATACTAGTTAACAAAGAACTGTGTATTTAATATACCAGTTAACAAAGAACTGTGTATTTAATATTCCAGTTGATAAAGAACAGTGTCTTTAATATACTAGTTAACAAAGAACTGTCTTTAATATACCAGTTAAAAAAGAACTGTGTATTTAATATACTAGTTAACAAAGAACTGTATCTTTAATATACTAGTTAACAAAGAACTGTGTCTTTAATATACTAGTTAACAAAGAACTGTGTATTTAATATACTAGTTAACAAAGAACTGTGTCTTTAATATACTAGTTAAGAAAGAACTGTGTATTTAATATACTAGTTAAGAAAGAACAGTGTCTTTAATATACTAGTTAAAAAGAACTGTGTCTTTAATATACTAGTTAACAAAGAACTGTGTATTTAATATACTAGTTAACCAAGAACTGTGTATTTAATATACCAGTTAACAAAGAACAGTGTCTTTAATATACCAGTTAACAAAGAACAGTGTCTTTAATATAGTAGTTAACAAAGAACTGTGTCTTTAATATACTAGTTAACAAAGAACTTTGTCTTTAATATACTAGTTAACAAAGAACTGTGTATTTAATATACCAGTTAACAAAGAACACTGTCTTTAATATACTAGTTAACAAAGAACTGTGTCTTTAATATACTAGTTAACAAAGAACTGTGTATTTAATATACCAGTTAACAAAGAACAGTGTCTTTAATATACTAGTTAACAAATAACTTTGTCTTTAATATACCAGTTAACAAATAACTTTGTCTTTATTATACTAGTTAACAAAGAACTTTGTCTTTAATATACTAGTTAACAAAGAACTTTGTCTTTAATATACTAGTTAACAAAGAACTGTGTATTTAATATGCTAGTTAACAAAGAACTGCGTATTTAATATACTAGTTAACAAAGAACTGTGTCTTTAATGTTACTTGTTAACAAAGAAAAAACTTGTTAACAAAGAACTGTATTTAATATACTAGTTAACAAAAAACTGCGTATTTAATATAATAGTTAACAAAGAACTGTGTCTTTAATATACTAGTTAACAAAGAACTGTGTCTTTAATGTACTTGTTAACAAAGAACTGTGTTTTTAACGTACTTGTTAACAAAGAACTGTGTATTTAATATACTAGTTAACAAAGAACTTTGTCTTTAATATACTAGTTAACAAAGAACTGTGTATTTAATATACTAGTTAACAAAGAACTGTGTCTTTAATATACTAGTTAACAAAGAACTTTGTCTTTAATATACTAGTTAACAAAGAACTCTGTATTTAATATACTAGTTAACAATAAACTTTGTCTTTAATATACTAGTTGATAAAAAACTGTGTATTTTACATTGTTTGAATGACTACTAATCGTACAACTCACTCAAATTTTTTGTCAGAAACACCAGTAATAATAAGTTTTCGATATAAGCATCAATGTATTCCAATCAGATCATATAATAACAGCAAACACGGTTGTTGTTTTATAAAAAACTCGCCACGTAATTAACAATGCATATATTCTATTGTAAAAGGATGCTGTGGAGTGAATATACAGAGCTCAGTGTTTCAAAATGTCTTTGGGGAACTATATTTAAACAAAAACTTCTACTTAAAAAAACTCTAATAACATTACACATAAACTTTACTATTACAACAGTAACATTACACATAAATATTACTAGTACAAGAATAATATTACACGAAAACATTTCTACTGCAAGAATATTATTACACAGTTATATTACTTCACAAACAATATCATTACACATTTATATTACTTAATAAACAATATCATTACACATTTATATTACTTCACAAACAATATCATTCCACATTTATATTAATTCACAAACAATAACATTATACACTAAAATTACAACAACACCAATAATATTTCCCATAAATATTATTACTACAACAGTAACATTACACATAAGCCTTACTACTACACCAATAACATTACACTTAAGCATTACTATTACAGTAATAACATTACACATAAACATTACTACTACAACAACCACATTATACCTAAGCATTACAAGAACAACAACAGAAATACATTTACATATAAATATTACTACTATTACAGTAATATTACCGTTAGATATTACTACTACAGCAAAAATACTACACCTAAACATTACTACTATACAATAAAATTACTATTACATCAATAACATTACATATTAACATTACTGCTACAAGAATAACATTACACATAAACTTTACTATTACACTTATATCATTACCTATAAGCATTACTACTACAATAATAACTTTACACATAAACATTATTTCTGGAAGAATAACATTACACATTAACATTGCTACTATGACAATAACATTACACATTAGCATTACTACTACAACAATAACATTACACTTAAATATTACTACTACAACAATAACATTACACTTAAATATTACTACTGGAAGAATAACATTACACTTAAATATTAATAATACAAAACATTACTGAAAACATTATTATACAAGAATAACATTACCTATAAACATTATTATTAAAAGAATAATAATACACATAAACATTAATACCATAAGTATAAAATTGTACATATACATTAATATTACAACGGTAACATTACACATAAACATTAATATTACAAGAATATTATTACACATTAACATTACCACAACAATAATAATATTACCCATAAACATTACTACTACATCAATAACATTACACATACACTTTACTTGCTCAACAATAATATTACACATAAACATTTCTACTACACCAATAACATTACACATACACTTTACTTGCACAACAATAATATTACACATAAACATCACTACTACACCAATAACACTACACATACTATTTACTTGTGTAACAATAATATTACAAATATACATTACTATTGGAAGAATAACATTACACATAAGTATTACTACTAGAACAATAAATTTACATGTAAACATTACTACGTCACCAAAACATTACACATAAACATTACTACTACACCAACAACATCGCTTATAAACATTATTATTACAAGAATAACTTTACACATAAACATTACTATTCCAAGAATAGCAAAATATATTAACATTACTACTACAAGGATAACATTACACGTAAGCATTGCTACTACAACAATAATATTACACTTAAATATTACTAAATACGTGAAAGCAATATTCTTACTTCTGTTACAAAAATGAATGCCTAATACATTGCCTACCTCATGCTATAAAGAACGACACCCTCTGGAGAAATTTTCAACAGCATGTTAGGAACAGTAACAAAGTGGAATGCAGCCTCCTTCACGTTCCTGAAGAACAAGTCGGGTTTCCACATACGACTGATGATGTCTTTTCCACTCATGGTTACTGTATGGTTTACAACAAAAATTGCCAGATTAAGTCTGTGGTCCAGCCATGTTTGACGTAAGTAAATATCCAAAGTGTAATCCTACAAGTAACAAAAAAAAAACAACCATTAGGTTTAACAGGTACTAACCTAAAGAACCTATAACAGTTAGGTGTTATTTAAGCAGTACAGATCTAAAGAACATGTAACCATTAGGTGTTTTATTTAAAAGGTAGTAATCTATAGAACCTATGACAATTATGTGTTCTTTAACGGGTAGTAATCTATAGATACTATAACCATTAGATATTCCTTAACAGGAACCAAACTAAAGAAACCACAACGATTACGTGTTCTTTAACAGGTATTAATCTAAAGAATTTATAATCAATATGTCCTCTTTAATAAGGTATTCTTCAACAGCTACTAATCTAAAAAAACCTAAAACCATATTATATAAACTTAGACACAAATGATGTTTCGAAGTCTTATTACAGTAACCGATGGAAAGGTGCCGTATTGAAGAATTATTCCAGTAACCAGAAACAGAAGATATATCGAAATACTACTACAGAAACAGGTGATATATCGAAATGTTATTACAGTAACGCGGACACATGTGGTGTATCGAAGTATTATTACGGTAACCAGACACATGTGAAGTATAGAAGTATTATTACGGTGACCTAGAAACAGGTGATATATAGAAGTGTTATTACAGTGACCAAGAAACAGGTTATATATAGAATTGTTATTACAGTAACCACATACAAGTGACGTATGAAAGTATTATTACGGTAGCCAGACACATGTGACGTATCAAGTATTATTACAGTAACCTAGAAACAGGTTATATATAGAAGTATTATTACAGTGACCTAGAAATAGGTTATACATAGAAGTGTTTTAGAGTGACCTAGAAACAGGTTATATATAGAAGTATTATTACAGTGACCTAGAAACAGGTTATATATAGAAGTGTTATTACAGTGACCTAGAAACAGGTTATACATAGAAGTATTATTACAGTGACCTAGAAACAGGTTATACATAGAAGTATTATTACAGTGACCTAGAAACAGGTTATACATAGAAGTATTATTACAGTGACCTAGAAACAGGTAATATATAGAAGTACTATTACAGTGACCTAGAAACAGGTTATATATAGAAGTATTATTACAGTAACCACATACAAGTGACGTATGAAAGTAATATTACGGTAACCAGACACATGTGACGTATAGAAGTATTATTACAGTGGCCTACAAACAGGTTATATATAGAAGTGTTATTACAGTAACCACATACAAGTGACGTATGAAAGTATTATTACGGTAGCCAGACACATGTGACGTATAAAGTATTATTACAGTAACCTAGAAACAGGTTATATATAGAAGTATTATTACAGTGACCTAGAAACAGGTTATACATAGAAGTGTTTTTAGAGTGACCTAGAAACAGGTTATATATAGAAGTATTATTACAGTGACATAGAAACAGGTAATATATAGAAGTATTATTACAGTGACCTAGAAACAGGTTATACATAGAAGTGTTATTACAGTGACCTAGAAACAGGTTATATATAGAAGTGTTATTACAGTAACCACATACAAGTGACGTATGAAAGTATTATTACGGTAACCAGACACATGTCATGTATAGAAGTATTATTACAGTGACCTAGAAACAGGTTATACATTGAAGTGTTATTACAGTAACCACATGCAAGTGACGTATGAAAGTATTATTACGGTAACCAGACACATGTGACGTATAGAAGTATTATTACAGTGACCTAGAAAGAGGTTATATATAGAAGTGTTATGACAGTAACCAAATACAAGTGACGTATGAAAGTAATATTACGGTAGCTAAACACATGTGACGTATAAAGTATTATTACAGTAACCTAGAAACAGTTTATATATATAAGTATTATTACAGTGACCTAGAAACAGGTTACACATAGAAGTGTTTTTAGAGTGACCTAGAAACAGGTTATACATAGAAGTGTTATTACAGTGACCTAGAAACAGGTTATACATAGAAGTGTTATTACAGTGACCTAGAAACAGGTTATATATAGAAGTGTTATTACAGTAACCTAGAAACAGGTTATATATAGAAGTATTATTACAGTGACCTAGAAACAGGTTATATATAGAAGTGTTATTACAGTGACCTAGAAACAGGTTATATATAGAAGTATTATTACAGTGACCTAGAAACAGGTTATATATAGAAGTATTATTACAGTAACCACATACAAGTTACGTATGAAAGTATTATTACGGTAGCCAGACACATGTGACGTATTAAGTATTATTACAGTAACCTAGAAACAGGTTATATATAGAAGTATTATTACAGTGACCTACAAACAGGTTATACATAGAAGTGTTTTACAGTGACCTAGAAACAGGTTATATATAGAAGTATTATTACAGTGACCTAGAAACAGGTAATATATAGAAGTATTATTACAGTGATCTAGAAACAGGTTATACATAGAAGTGTTATTACAGTGACCTAGAAACAGGTTATATATAGAAGAATTATTACAGTGACCTAGAAACAGGTTATATATAGAAGTATTATTACAGTGACCTAGAAACAGGTTATACATAGAAGTATTATTACAGTGACCTAGAAACAGGTAATATATAGAAATACTATTACAGTGACCTAGAAACAGGTTATATATAGAAGTGTTATTACAGTAACCACATACAAGTAACGTATGAAGGTATTATTGCGGTAGCGAGAGACATGTGACGTATAAAAGTATTATTACAGTAATCTAGAAAAAGGTTATATATAGAAATGTTATTACAGTGACCCAGAAACAGGTTATATATAGAAGTGTTATTACAGTAACCACATGCAAGTGACGTATGAAAGTATTATTACGGTAACCTACAAACAGGTTATATATAGAAGTATTATTACAGTGACCTAGAAACAGGTTATATATAGAAGTATTATTACAGTGACCTAGAAACAGGTTATATATAGAAGTATTATTACAGTAACCACATACAAGTGACGTATGAAAGTAATATTACGGTAACCACACACATGTGATGTATAAAAGTATCATTACAGTGACCTAGAAACAGGTTATATATTGAACTGTTATTACAGTAACCACATGCAAGTGACGTATTAAAGTATTATTACGGTAACCAGACACATGTGACGTATAGAAGTATTATTACAGTGACCTAGAAACAGGTTATATATAGAAGTGTTATTACAGTAACCACATACAAGTGATGTATGAAAGTATTATTACGGTAGCCAGACACATGTGACGTATTAAGTATTATTACAGTGACCTAGAAACAGGTTATACATTGAAGTGTTTTTAGAGTGACCTAGAAACAGGTTACATATAGAAGTATTATTACAGTGACCTAGAAACAGGTAATATACAGAAGTATTATTACAGTGACCTAGAAACAGGTTATACATAGAAGTATTATTACAGTGACCTAGAAACAGGTTATATATAGAAGTATTATTACAGTGACCTAGAAACAGGTTATATATAGAAGTGTTATTACAGTAACCACATACAAGTGAGGCATGAAGGTATTATTGCGGTAGCGAGAGACATGTGACGTATAAAAGTATTATTACAGTAACCTAGAAACAGGTTATATATAGAAATGTTATTACAGTGACCCAGAAACAGGTTATATATAGAAGTATTATTACAGTAACCACATGCAAGTGACGTATGAAAGTATTATTACGGTAACCAGACACATGTGACGTATAGAAGTATTATTACAGTGACCTAGAAACAGGTTATACATAGAAGTATTATTACAGTGACCTAGAAACAGGTTATATATAGAAGTGTATTACAGTGACCTAGAAACAGGTTATACATAGAAGTGTTATTACAGTGACCTAGAAACAGGTTATATATAGAAGTATTATTACAGTGACCTAGAAACAGGTTATATATAGAAGTATTATTACAGTAACCACATACAAGTGACGTATGAAAGTAATATTACGGTAACCAGACACATGTGATGTATAAAGTATTATTACAGTGACCTAGAAACAGGTTATACATAGAAGTGTTATTACAGTAACCACATACAAGTGACGTATAAAAGTATTATTACGGTAACCAGACACATGTGACGTATAGAAGTATTATTACAGTGACCTAGAAACAGGTTATATATAGAATTGTTATTACAGTAACCACATACAAGTGATGTATGAAAGTATTATTACGGTAGCCAGACACATGTGACGTATTAAGTATTATTACAGTAACCTAGAAACAGGTTATATATAGAAGTATTATTACAGTGACCTAGAAACAGGTTATACATAGAAGTGTTTTTAGAGTGACCTAGAAACAGGTTATATATAGAAGTATTATTACAGTGACCTAGAAACAGGTAATATATAGAAGTATTATTACAGTGACCTAGAAACAGGTTATATATAGAAGTATTATTACAGTGACCTAGAAACAGGTTATATATAGAAGTATTATTACAGTAACCACATACAAGTGACGTATGAAAGTAATATTACGGTAACCACAAACATGTGATGTATAAAGTATTATTACAGTGACCTAGAAACAGGTTATACATAGAAGTGTTATTACAGTAACCACATGCAAGTGACGTATGAAAGTATTATTACGGTAACCAGACACATGTGACGTATAGAAGTATTATTACAGTGACCTAGAAACAGGTTATATATAGAAGTGTTATTACAGTAACCACATACAAGTGACGTATGAAAGTATTATTACGGTAGCCAGACACATGTGACGTATTAAGTATTATTACAGTAACCTAGAAACAGGTTATATATAGAAGTATTATTACAGTGACCTAGAAACAGGTTATACATAGAAGTGTTTTTACAGTGACCTAGAAACAGGTTATATATAGAAGTATTATTACAGTGACCTAGAAACAGGTTATATATAGAAGTATTATTACAGTGATCTAGAAACAGGTTATACATAGAAGTGTTATTACAGTGACCTAGAAACAGGTTATATATAGAAGTATTATTACAGTAACCTACATAGAAGAAACAGGTTATATAGAAGTATTATTACAGTGACCTAGAAACAGGTTATATATAGAAGTATTATTACAGTAACCACATACAAGTGACGTATGAAAGTAATATTACGGTAACCAGACACATGTGATGTATAGAAATATTATTACAGTGACCTAGAAACAGGTTATACATTGAAGTGTTATTACAGTAACCACATACAAGTGACGTATGAAAGTATTATTACGGTAACCAGACACATGTGACGTATAGAAGTATTATTACAGTGACCTAGAAACAGGTTATATATAGAAGTGTTATTACAGTAACCACATACAAGTGACGTATGAAAGTATTATTACGGTAGCCAGACACATGTGACGTATTAAGTATTATTACAGTAACCTAGAAACAGGTTATATATAGAAGTGTTATTACAGTGACCTAGAAACAGGTTATATATAGAAGTATTATTACAGTGACCTAGAAACAGGTAATATATAGAAGTATTATTACAGTGACCTAGAAACAGGTTATACATAGAAGTGTTATTACAGTGACCTAGAAACAGGTTATATATAGAAGAATTATTACAGTGACCTAGAAACAGGTTATATATAGAAGTGTTATTACAGTGACCTAGAAACAGGTTATAGATAGAAGTATTATTACAGTGACCTAGAAACAGGTTATACATAGAAGTATTATTACAGTGACCTAGAAACAGGTTATACATAGAAGTATTATTACAGTGACCTAGAAACAGGTTATATATAGAAGTATTATTACAGTGACCTAGAAACAGGTTATATATAGAAGTGTTATTACAGTGACTACAAACAGGTTATATATAGAAGTGTTATTACAGTAACCACATACAAGTGACGTATGAAAGTATTATTACGGTAGCCAGACACTTGTGACGTATAAAGTATTATTACAGTAACCTAGAAACAGGTTATATATAGAAGTATTATTATAGTGACCTAGAAACAGGTTATACATAGAAGTGTTTTTACAGTGACCTAGAAACAGGTTATTGTAGAAGAATTATTACAGTGACCTAGAAACAGGTTATATATAGAAGTGTTATTACAGTGACCTAGAAACAGGTTATACATAGAAGTATTATTACAGTGACCTAGAAACAGGTAATATATAGAAATACTATTACAGTGACCTAGAAACAGGTTATATATAGAAGTGTTATTACAGTAACCACATACAAGTGACGTATGAAGGTATTATTGCGGTAGCGAGAGACATGTGACGTATAAAAGTATTATTACAGTAATCTAGAAAAAGGTTATATATAGAAATGTTATTACAGTGACCCAGAAACAGGTTATATATAGAAGTGTTATTACAGTAACCACATGCAAGTGACGTATGAAAGTATTATTACGGTAACCAGACACATGTGACGTATAGAAGTATTATTACAGTGACCTAGAAACAGGTTATACATAGAAGTATTATTACAGTGACCTAGAAACAGGTTATATATAGAAGTGTATTACAGTGACCTAGAAACAGGTTATACATAGAAGTGTTATTACAGTGACCTAGAAACAGGTTATATATAGAAGTATTATTAAAGTAACCTACAAAGAGGTTATATACAGAAGTATTATTACAGTGACCTAGAAACAGGTTATATATAGAAGTATTATTACAGTGACCTAGAAACAGGTTATATATAGAAGTATTATTACAGTAACCACATACAAGTGACGTATGAAAGTAATATTACGGTAACCACACACATGTGATGTATAAAAGTATCATTACAGTGACCTAGAAACAGATTATACATTGAACTGTTATTACAGTAACCACATGCAAGTGACGTATTAAAGTATTATTACGGTAACCAGACACATGTGACGTATAGAAGTATTATTACAGTGGCCTAGAAACAGGTTATATATAGAATTGTTATTACAGTAACCACATACAAGTGATGTATGAAAGTATTATTACGGTAGCCAGACACATGTGACGTATTAAGTATTATTACAGTAACCTAGAAACAGGTTATATATAGAAGTATTATTACAGTGACCTAGAAACAGGTTATACATAGAAGTGTTTTAGAGTGACCTAGAAACAGGTTATATATAGAAGTATTATTACAGTGACCTAGAAACAGGTAATATACAGAAGTATTATTACAGTGATCTAGAAACAGGTTATACATAGAAGTGTTATTACAGTGACCTAGAAACAGGTTATATATAGAAGTATTATTACAGTGACCTAGAAACAGGTTATATATAGAAGTATTATTACAGTGACCTAGAAACAGGTTATATATAGAAGTATTATTACAGTAACCACATACAAGTGACGTATGAAAGTATTATTACAGTAACCTAGAAACATGTGATGTATAGAAGTATTATTACAGTGACCTAGAAACAGGTTATATATAGAAGTGTTATTACAGTAACCACATGCAAGTGACGTATTAAAGTATTATTACGGTAACCAGACACATGTGACGTATAGAAGTATTATTACAGTGACCTAGAAACAGGTTATATATAGAATTGTTATTACAGTAACCACATACAAGTGATGTATAAAAGTATAGCCAGACACATGTGACGTATAAAGTATTATTACAGTAACCTAGAAACAGGTTATATATAGAAGTGTTATTACAGTGACCTAGAAACAGGTTATATATAGAAGTATTATTACAGTGACCTAGAAACAGGTTATATATAGAAGTATTATTACAGTGACCTAGAAACAGGTTATACATAGAAGTATTATTACAGTGACCTAGAAACAGGTTATATATAGAAGTATTATTACAGTGACCTAGAAACAGGTTATATATAGAAGTGTTATTACAGTGACCTAGAAACAGTTATATATAGAAGTATTATTACAGTGACCTAGAAACAGGTTATACATAGAAGTATTATTACAGTGACCTAGAAACAGGTTATACATAGAAGTATTATTACAGTGACCTAGAAACAGGTAATATATAGAAGTATTATTACAGTGACCTAGAAACAGGTTATATATAGAAGTGTTATTACAGTGACCTAGAAACAGGTTATATATAGAAGTGTTATTACAGTAACCACATACAAGTGACGTATGAAAGTATTATTACGGTAGCCAGACACATGTGACGTATAGAAGTATTATTACAGTGACCTAGAAACAGGTTATATATAGAAGTATTATTACAGTGACCTAGAAACAGGTTATACATAGAAGTGTTATTACAGTGACCTAGAAACAGGTTATATATAGAAGTATTATTACAGTGACCTAGAAACAGGTTATATATAGAAGTGTTATTACAGTGACCTAGAAACAGGTTATACATAGAAGTATTATTACAGTGACCTAGAAACAGGTTATATATAGAAGTATTATTACAGTGACCTAGAAACAGGTTATATATAGAAGTGTTACTACAGTAACCACATACAAGTGACGTATGAAGGTATTATTGCGGTAGCGAGAGACATGTGACGTATAAAAGTATTATTACAGTAACCTAGAAAAAGGTTATATATAGAAGTGTTATTACAGTGACCTAGAAACAGGTTATATATAGAAGTGTTATTACAGTAACCACATGCAAGTGACGTATGAAAGTATTATTACGGTAACCAGACACATGTGACGTATAGAAGTATTATTACAGTGACCTAGAAACAGGTTATACATAGAAGTATTATTACAGTGACCTAGAAACAGGTTATATATAGAAGTGTATTACAGTGACCTAGAAACAGGTTATATATAGAAGTGTTATTACAGTGACCTAGAAACAGGTTATATATAGAAGTATTATTACAGTAACCTACAAACAGGTTATATATAGAAGTATTATTACAGTGACCTAGAAACAGGTTATATATAGAAGTATTATTACAGTGACCTAGAAACAGGTTATATATAGAAGTATTATTATTACAGTGACCCAGAAACAGGTTATATATAGAAGTATTATTACAGTAACCACATACAAGTGACGTATGAAAGTAATATTACGGTAACCACACACATGTGATGTATAAAAGTATCATTAGAGTGACCTAGAAACAGATTATACATTGAACTGTTATTACAGTAACCACATGCAAGTGACGTATTAAAGTATTATTACGGTAACCAGACATGTGACGTATAGAAGTATTATTACAGTGACCTAGAAACAGGTTATATATAGAATTGTTATTACAGTAACCACATACAAGTGACGTATGAAAGTATTATTACGGTAGCCAGACACATGTGACGTATTAAGTATTATTACAGTAACCTAGAAACAGGTTATATATAGAAGTATTATTACAGTGACCTAGAAACAGGTTATATATAGAAGTATTATTACAGTGACCTAGAAACAGGTTATATATAGAAGTATTATTACAGTGACCTAGAAACAGGTAATATATAGAAGTATTATTACAGTGACCTAGAAACAGGTTATACATAGAAGTGTTATTACAGTGACCTAGAAACAGGTTATATATAGAAGTAGTTATTACAGTGACCTAGAAACAGGTTATATATAGAAGTATTATTACAGTGACCTAGAAACAGGTTATATATAGAAGTATTATTACAGTAACCACATACAAGTATTATGACGTATAGAAACAGTAGAAATTATTACAGTACCCAGAAACATGTTATATATAGAAGTATTATTACAGTGACCTAGAAACAGGTTATATATAGAATTGTTATTACAGTAACCACATACAAGTGACGTATGAAAGTATTATTACGGTAGCCAGACACATGTGACGTATTAAGTATTATTACAGTAACCTAGAAACAGGTTATATATAGAAGTATTATTACAGTGACCTAGAAACAGGTTATACATAGAAGTGTTTTTAGAGTGACCTAGAAACAGGTTATATATAGAAGTATTATTACAGTGACCTAGAAACAGGTAATATATAGAAGTATTATTACAGTGATCTAGAAACAGGTTATACATAGAAGTGTTATTACAGTGACCTAGAAACAGGTTATATATAGAAGTATTATTACAGTGACCTAGAAACAGGTTATATATAGAAGTGTTATTACAGTGACCTAGAAAAAGGTTATAAATAGAAGTATTATTACAGTGACCTAGAAACAGGTTATATATAGAAGTATTATTACAGTGACCTAGAAACAGGTTATACATAGAAGTATTATTACAGTGACCTAGAAACAAGGTTATATATAGAGTAGTATTACAGTGACCTAGAAACAGGTTATATATAGAAGTGTTATTACAGTGACTACAAACAGGTTATATATAGAAGTGTTATTACAGTAACCACATACAAGTGACGT